>NC_068402.1:36726043-36848543 GCF_023724105.1 Carassius gibelio | reverse complement strand
CACAATACATGTGAAGCTACTAAATGGGAATAAATCTATTAATAATAATTTGTCAAATACAGGTTTTCTTGTTTTGCATTTATTAATGTCATGAGAATTCATTATACTATTTTTCAGCAAGCACTAAATGAGTGGCAACTAGATCGGTTTATTAAATAATGAAATGTTATAGAGGTGCAGCAGGATATAACAGCTGTAAACACCAAATAATTCATAATAAATGACAGAAAGGAGTTTTACATTTTTATATTTGTTGTAAATGCAATTCTTTGAATTGTTCACAAAAAGAAAAGAATAAAACAGTATAGCAAGTTAAAGGGCTACAACAACTAATAACTCATTCTGGCTGTCATCTGGAGAACAACAAAGACACAGTATTAAATACACAAATCCCTTTCTGGGAAATTTTTTACATTTTTATTCACAATGGTGTTCATGTGTGTTTTTGAGCTCTCAAGTTACCTTTATTGCAGCCTTCTACGTGCTCAGGAAAAATGAGCATGTCTTTTACGAACACAGGATTGCCAATGGGACGGAAGAGAGGTAAGCCATTCCTGATGTGAGGCAGAGGCCTAAGACACATGAAAAAACATGCACAGAAAGAGAAAACATGTAGCTGAGACAAAATAAACGCAATAATCCACTCACTTATTGATAATTTAGTGTTCCTGTAGCTCAAGTGGTAGAGTATTGCGTTAACAAGGTTGGGGGTTCGAATCCCATGTTAGTAGAAAATTGTTTGCCTGAATGCAATTTAAGTCGCTTTGGATAAAAGCGTCAGCTAAGTGCATAAATTAAGTTTATTTATTTTATTAAAGAAATGCACGTACTGTATGAGAGTACTGAACTAAGTTGTCTTTCATGTCTTATTGCGCTTAAATACACACAAGTTTACATTAAAAACACACAAGTTATGTCTGTGAAAATAAACAGCTGGGAAAGAAATGGGATTTTTATTTTAAAATCCGTATGGCAGCAGCATTATTAACTTTTCTATTTTCACAAGCTTACAGAAAAAAAGGCTTATTAAAAAAAAAAAAATATTCATGTTTTTTGGGTTGGTAGATGCACCGGGGACTTTTATGAAAGGTCACCTTTAACTTGATTCAGTAAAATAACATTATAGACCTTTACAAAAAAAAAAAAACTAAAAATGAAAAAGCACACAAAAACAAAACGGCACGTATGAGTACCTGTCATTTGGTCTCCAGAAGACCGTCTCGAGGGGAATGACTTGCTGTCGTCCCTGTGTGTCATCATAGATTCTCTTGGCAGCAGAAGTCGTTTCAGTAACCACACAGTCCATGTCACCCAGAAGATGCCAAGAGATCACCTTCGCTGCAGCATCATCCTCCACCAGAGCCAGATGACCCACCTGCAAACATCACCACATCACCTCACACGTCTCTGGAAGAGTCCTCCGATTCTCATCATGTTGGGATGACCGTCCCCTTCACACCCAGACCCCAGTTTGACCGTTAAAAACCTCAAACACAAAACTCCAGATTTGTGTTGTTTGTTTGCTCCATGCAATTATTTAAGTGTTTTTAATGCATTATGAACATTTACATTTTATTATGCATTATGAACGTGATACCAAAACTCCCTATTTTTTTACTGTTTTCAACAAGAACAGATTTGTTATAAATGGGTAACAAATGTCACATGCATTTCAGATCACTATTAAAATAGTTTTGTTGTTTTATTCCTTGTTCAGTAACTGTACTGGGTTTAAGAGTACATGATTTGGTAAATCAAAATTATGGATGAAAGGCAAAATAAATTTGATATTTGAAGTCCTAATCATGTTTTAGTTATAAGATTAAAAAACAACAACATTTAATATTCAAATTTGACAAAAGTTCAAATTGACTTCTTTTTGGTTTGCTGTTTAATCCTAATCATTTGACTTTTGCCATTATTTAAGGTTTGTTAATTTTTATGACTTTTTCATAATTTGTCAACATTTGAGTTTTTGTCGTAATGACTTGGTCTCTTAGTTTTAACTTGTCATGAATGAATGTTAACTCAATATGTCAGTTGTCATAATGACATCATGTAAATTTTGACTTTTTATATCATATAATGACTTATGAATTAAAATAATGCCATTTTATGTCAGTTGTTTTTTTTTTTTTGGTCATAATTTTGACTTTTCATGTCACATTTTGTTTAAATTGTGACTATGTCATTCTTTTTAAATGACATTTTATGTTCGTTTCAGTATATGTCATGATGACTTAAGTCATAATTTATAAGTCATATGTCATTATTTCTGATTTTCCGAAGCATGGTATTTGTACTTATGTGGCTGAAACGGCTTTCCATAGACAACAGCCAGTTTAATCCGAATAAATGTGTCTCAGAGTTTCACAACTCAAACATTTAACCTCCTCTATCGCTCACACTGATAAAGCCCTCCACCATATGAATAACACGCTAACAGGCCAGCGCTGGGGTTTTAATAAGCATGAAACATTTCAAGTACTGATCGGAGAACAGTGTATTTTCCATCACCCTGCTGTGAAGGGACCATCAAATACAAACACTAATATAGGTGAAAACCGAATGCACACCTTTCCCAGAACCTGTGGGCTGCCTTTGAAAGGGTCAGAAATGCTGCATTTGCGCCGAGGCTGATTCTCTATATTGGTCAAAATGGATTTCTTGTCATGTATAACTTTCTCTATTGTGGATACCTGGACAGATACAGAAACAAAGAGACAAGCAAACACATGACGGCTGGAATTAAATGCATGCTTATACAATAAACAAACAGCAAGAAAACAGTTTGCATGTTAGAGTGCATGTACAGACTCACAGTGGTTAGTTCTGAGACGTCTAAACCACATTTCGTGAGCTCTGGTTTGAGCTCGTTTAATTTGTGTGTTGCATCTCGCACCTGACCTGCAGAGACGAGCACGTATACGAGTCACGCATGATCAGAGTAAAAACTAATGAATCAAATCAATCAATAAATAATTAACCAAACCAAAATACGCAGTGCCTACATTCAAGTTCAGATGTTAGTTGACCATTGGTATCAAAAAATTCCCGGTACATCAGAACGGTTTGGGAAAGGCGATCTTTCTTCTTACTGAGACTCACAACAACTTTCTGACGTTCTGCATCTGAAAGAGATCAAAATATCAAAAAGGGATTGCTTCACACCTACATTACAAATAACAACATCTCCGTAGTTTAAGAAAATTAAGTCACTTAGTATATAGTAAGAGTTCAAAGAAATAGTCACCTAAAAATTACATTTGTTTACTTTACTCATCCTCAGGCCTTAAAGGATATACTTATATATTTCATTTATTTACCATGCAACTGTTTAACTGTGCAGCAATAATAATTCAATAACACAGAAATACTGCTTGTCACATATGCCACATTACATTTTAATTATGACATGGATATTATAATTTTCTTAACTTATTAAGTATAGATTTAATTCTAGTTACATACAATACAGACTGATTTTGATTGGTTACAGCAGTTTTTTCACTGATCTCCGAGACAGTCAATAGTAATGTAAGTAATACTGGGTCGTGTGTCTGCTGACTAACCGTTGCAGAATCTGAAAGGCAGGCTATACGGAGCGATGGTAACACTTTTCTGATGAATCTCAGGACTGAACTGGAGGATGTACTCGGCTCCATCCACACCAGGACTGTTCTCCAAAAGTGCCAAATCCTACAGCACACACATTTTAAATTATTCATTTCGTTTGGGGTAAAGGTGTGCAGTTTGGATGAATCCATACAGAGGCCATGCATAAAAGCAAGGGATTTTACAAATTTATATTTATGCATTTGGAAGACTGCTTTAACCCCAGCCATTTTTTTTTGTCAAGTTTGGTTTGTTTTCATGCATCTTAACTCACTGAATGTTTATCACATCTTACAATCATTCAATGTTTTTTTTTGTTTTTTTTTGTACCGGTCCATTTTGTAATTTTTCTTTTTTTTCAGGTAACTTGTATAAATCTCTCAAACTTGAATGGGGTCTCTCTGCAAGTGTGTGTTTTATCTGAAATTTGTGTGTATGTGCGAAAGCTGTTTTGTTGTTTTGAACAAATAACCATTTTTTTGTATATTTTCACAAGTTTCAAATAAAAATAGTTTTCGTTGATTGAAATACAGATAAAAAGAAAAATATCTAAGATGCAAAAAAAAAAAAGTAGTAAGAAAAACAGTAAATTTGCTATGCGCTTTTGTCATTACTATTTGTTTTCTTTTTTAAAAACATATCTACAGTTTTTTTAGTAATTAGCTTTATTTTAAAAAAGGAAACTAATAAAATGACCAAAAATGCATATCAAATTGAGCAAATTCTAAGCATGAATAAATATTATAATAGTACATGAATAATGCTAAATGAAGACTGATAAACAAGCACTCACAGTAATGATTGTCTCGCCGTTAGTGAGGCTGTAGGACACACTTCTAGCTCCATTCTCAAACACTGGAAGCACCACGTCTCCTGTGCCTTTTACTGTCACGAGCACTTTTCCATCTAAACGCTCACCAGCAGCGTTACTGTATTGGTCCTGCAGAGTAAGAAACAAACACTAACTCAAGCTTTCTGCATTTATCTGATCTACATGATGTGAGAATACCAAAATGACAAGAAAAATGGCATGAAATGGATGACATGAAAGCTCAATATAGAAGAAAAATCATTTAAAGAGATAACTAGCGGAGACCGAAACTCACCATGATCTTCAGATTGAAGCTGTCCAGCAGTGTGCGATTGGTCCGATTGCTACTATTGGACACAACAGGAGTTGAAGGTGGAGCCTCGGGGGATAATTTCACCGCTTTATTGGGAACAACATTCAGTGGAGTCTAAAACAGAAACACACATGCATATCATGGAGTAAGCAATAGGATTATCAAGCTGCACATTCAACAAATTGGGCCAAATACGGTGTATTCTCACCTGCTTGCTCCACAGATGTTTGGTTTCGTCCAAAGCCAACACAAACTGGACAACATACTGTCCTGCAAGCTCTGGAATCTGCTTATCCCTAAAAAAAATACACAAAACAAAAACACAAGGGTCAAAAACGGAAATGAATGTACATTGTGAGTAATATTTTACACATGTGCAGCTGCTATTGTTTTCAATCAAACAGACACAGGATTTCATGATTTTTCTAAGGTTTCAGTAAATTCCAGTAAAGTAGAGAAATCAAAAACTATATTACATATATATATATATATATATATATATATATATATATATATATATATATATATATATATATATATATACACACACACACACACACACACACACACACACACACACACACGTGCCTTTCTATTTATACATGCAATAGCAATTTTCTAATATGTTTTTTGTGTCTAGAGGATTCAGAGAGTAAGGATTTC
The DNA here is from genome assembly GCF_023724105.1 of Carassius gibelio. Classification (NCBI taxonomy): domain Eukaryota; kingdom Metazoa; phylum Chordata; class Actinopteri; order Cypriniformes; family Cyprinidae; genus Carassius; species Carassius gibelio. Next base: position 36,843,141 of record NC_068402.1, on the reverse strand, counting down.
ATTGTAGAGTGTAACTGTGTTTGCTTTACATATGACAAAAAACTCTTGATTAATTGATAGATATTGACTGATTGAGTTGTTATAAAGTAAAAAAAGGACTTATTACAGACGTATGTTGCTTTATTACCTGAAGCAGAAGCAGTCATCCTTTTCTGTGTCTTTGCGTTTACTACACTTCAGAGTCGAAGCCTGAGTTAAAACACAAAACATTGTCCAATTTACTCAATGTCTTGTCAAAATTGTATTTTATAATGCCTGTGCAAAAATGCCTGTTACATCATGTTATCAGTCACAAAGAGTGCTTAAGTGTTTTAGAATACTTCCATCAAATATAATGTAGCGTCTTTTAGATTTGATGCATCTACTTGAATGAGATTTTATTCTACCCCTCTTTTTTTCCTAATATTTAACCATTGACAATTGCATTCAACATTACAGTATAATTGACGGCTATTTGGCTGCTGTTTCTTTAAGAGCTGCTGCTGCTGAACGTCACATGCTTGTAATATGACTTTAATATGAAATGATACATAATATGATATAATATTTGTGAACAAGGGCCACAAAACCTGCAATCTGAATAAATAAGCTTTCCATTAATGTATGGTTTGTAAGGATTTTTGTATTAGAAAATCTGGACTCTGAGGATGCAAAAAAATCTAACTATTGAGAAAATCGCATTTAAAGTTGATCAAATGAAGTTCTTAGCAATGCATATTACAAATCAAAAATCAAGTTTTTAGGAAATGTACAAAATATCTTCATGGAACATGATCTTTACTTAATATCCAAAAGATTTTTGGTATAAAAGAAAAATCAATCATTTTGACCCATACAATGTATTTTTGGTTATTGCTACAAATATACCCCAGAGACTTAAGACTGCTTTAGTGTTCCAGGGTCACATATAAGATCTAAACAAACGATTATTTATACATTTATCAGTTTACTGTAGTAAGGATAAAAAAAAGGTGTAAATAACAAAATTAATTTTATTACTATTTCAGTGTAGTTACTCTTAAAATATTGTATTAAACATAAACGAGATACAAGATACAACAGCTTTTAGAAAAGCTTTGAAGACTTAAAGGGATAGTTAACCCAAAAAATAAGTCTCTTTCTTATGTATGTTAAACACAAAAGAATAGGACACAGGCGGCCGATCAGCACTGGAAATGCAGGGCTTCATGTCTGAGGCACAGATAGCAGGAAGCGATCGGCCGTTGGTGTAGTGACGCACAAATAAGAGTCTCTTTTCTGTGCGCACTAAAGCTGCACGAGCATATACTGTACCTGTCCACGCCCTGAAGATGAGTAGATCGTGAAGAGATGTTCAGATCAACTTCTCACGTGTTGGATGAGAAACTAAACGGACTAAACTGTGACAAAAGCTTTTTTTTTTTTTTGTAAAGTAGGACTTGCATACACGTTTGAAAAGCCAGAAATAAATGTCAGTTCTGTATAGGAGGATTATTTTTATTTGACCTTAAAATTACATCGACTTAATCTGATTTAAAAATCACCTGCTGTAGCACACTGAGAAAAAGTGCTTCATTCATCCAATTAAAAAATTTTAGGGTAATGATTCACATCTATATTTTTTAACTTGAGACAAGAAGTTATTTATTTTTCATTGGCTCAAGTTAAAAAATATAGATGTGAATCATTACCTTACATATTTTTTTTATTGGATGAATGAAACACTTTGCATCTTTGTTTTATTCGCACCAACATTATTTGATTTTAACATTTTTGAATAATCTATTTATATAGCATAATTTTATTTAGTCTGTAAATAAAGACACTGGCAAAGACCTTTTTTATATATTTAAAACCAAATGTAAAAACCAAAATACTGAATGCTGATTAAGAAACCTCTTGTTGAATGTGTGTTGATTGTGTTGTTTGGATTGTAGAACTATAAAGTTGTTGCCTTTAATTTCATATGGTTACAGTTAATCTTTTCATTTAAGGCCAGTTCTCTGTAGTTTCAACCCAATTCAAAAACAAAAGCTAAATGCTGATGTCTGTACCATCTATGTTTGTATTGAAGGCTACTTACTGTGCAGTTACTGGCGTTCATTTCAGACTGTCACGGTTTTTGTTTTCAATAGCTAAAAGCCAATTTGGCCAATTAAATACCAAATAAACATCTTGTTTATGCATACTTTCCTTTTTTCTTGTTTGTTGCTTAAAAAAAAAAAAAAAAACGGAAATCGGTATCGGCCAGTTTGCTTGTAAAAATCGGTATCGGAATCGGCCATGAAAAATCATGATAGGTGCATCCCTACAAAAGAAGATACCGTAAAGAATGCTGGTAAGCAAACAGTTGTTAATCCCTATTGAACTCCATAGTAGAGAAAGAAATACTATGGAAGTCAATGGGGACCATCAACCGTTTGCTTATCAGCATTCTTCAAAATATCTTCTCTTGTGTTCAACAGAAGAAAGAAACTCATACAGGTTTGGAACGACATGAGGGTGAAGAAATGATGACTGAATGAATGAACGAAACATGGATTGAATTGTGACTCAGATTATAATCTTGACTCGTTCTGAGAGACTTGGGGCTTGAAGCAAAGTGTCAAAATAAAGACTAGATCGGGTGACTCACAGTAGAGGGGGGATAGGAGCCTGAGACCGTGCCCTTCCACAGCAGCATCGAGAGGTTCGCCGGGCAGATGTTTCTCACCGGCGTGCCCTCCTCAGAAACCACCATCACCGTAAACACTGAAACATGACATGCACACTAATCTATACTGAACTTAAAAATATAATGTTGGCTCCACTAGGCTTATATGCATCCACACACACCTGGGAAAATGTCCCCTGCATTTAAGGTGGCAGCACTGTCATAGCTAACAGAGAGCTCGACGGGTTTGTTGGGGTCAGGAATCAAGTTTAGTTTTACTACAGGTCCAGGAATCCCCTTCCTGCCAAAAGAGCCTAGAAACTTCAAATGATGCACCCCTCTAAAGAAATAGAGAAAAAGAGACAGAACGTGAAAGACAGCGGGTTTTGTTGAGCATCATATCTGATACATCAGACTTTTATGGCTCATATACTGATACAGTGAGTTTTCCTTCGTTTCATTCAATGAGATACTCGATATGACTTTTATAAAACATTATGTCTGGATCATTGGAAGCGGTTAACACTGAAATATTACTAACAATTTCAAAATTATTCTTGCATTTGCTTCGTGAAAATCAGATCGATTGCATGGCAAAAAGACAAATACAAAGTTTGATCATGATGATCATTTAGAGGCCTGGGAAATCCATGTGTCAAATATAACACAGTAGGCTCTATAGGGTTCAGTATGTACTTACTTTGGACCACTTATAGTTTCTAATACGAAGCAAGCTTTTCCTTCTGAATCCACAGGCTGAGATGATATTAAAGACTTTATCTGAAAGAGACAGACAAAAAAGTCTTAAGAATTGCATTACTTCAGTTGAATAGTAGGGCAGTAAAATGTAAAATATGACAAGTTTATCTGCAGACCGCACAGTAGGAACTCAGTTTTGTTTGTTTTTTAAATTCCATTGGCATTTTTGTTCCATTGTGAAGGCATAATGCAGTTATAAGTTAACTGAGACTTGCTCATTTGTTGATTTTGATTGCTCCCATTGTCCTCATTTGGATAAAAGTATCTACTAAATGACTGAATGCAAGTGTAAATAAATCCACAGTCCTCTCTTTGCCCAAAGTACCTTCAGCTGTGGCATCAGAGGCTTCATCGTGATCTCAATGCGCTGGTCTGGTGAAGGGTTTCCCCATTCGTCACACAGCTGCACGACGAGCGGCGCGTCCAAACCCTGGCCGTTCACCACCTGCAGAGGCTACAGAGACCAGCTTTACTCAAACAGATCCCATCATGAAAGTCAGTGTTGGGGATGTGAAAATGTGACACACCATCTCTGGCTTCTCCAGCAGCTTTATCTGCACCGGAGGTCCAGCGGTGACTTCGACTCGCACAAATTCCTTCATGTCTTGATACTTAAAGCACAGCTCCCTCGGGCCAGGTGTTCCTCCTACGAACCGAACCCGGCAAACAGAAAACTGTCCACTGCTGGCCTGCAAAACAGCATACACATTCAAAACATGACTGGGGTGTGCATGCTGAATGACTGACAGAGAGATGAGAGATTATGTGAACTGTAATATGGCAGTAAAGAGGGCATCCCTATCAAAAACTGCTCATTTGCTCGTGTCTGTGGTTGTGTGTACAGTACCTGCCATTCAACGGCCAGAGCTGATTTATCCAGACCATCAGCAGACACACTCAAAGTCTTCACAACATCAGAGTTCAGACCGTCCGTTTTATTCCCATACTGATCAACAACTTCTACATCTGAGAGAAACACAGGTTTCAAAAACTGAATGTTTTCAACAAACACAAAACTGGTGAGTGATCTACAAATGGAGCGTCTGTGAAAGGACAATCAGTTTCAAAAGATATTACAGATGTGACCCCGGACCACAAAACCAGCCATAAGGGTCAGTTTCTTGAAATTGAGATTTCTACACAATCTGAAGGCTGAATAAATAAGCTTTTCACTGATGTATGGTTTGTTATGATCTGACAATATTTGGCTGAAATGCAACTATTTGTAAATCTGGAATATGAGGGTGCAAAAAATCTAAATATTGAGAAAATCATCTTTAAAGTTGTCCAAATGAAGTTCTTAGCAATGCATATTACTAGTCAAAAATGAAGTTTTGATATATTTATGAAATGTTACAAATATATTCATGGAACATGATCTTATAAAAGAAAGGTATAAAAGAAAAATCTATAATTTTGACCCATACAATGTTTTTAGGCTATTGCTACAGATATACCCCTGAGACTTAACTGAACTTTTATAAACCCACTACGACTCGCTGATTTAAAGTGAAACCCAATTATGATATACCTAAAGATGATACTTACATATGTTTCCAGACAGAATTTCTCCCATTTTGACAGTCGACTCGCTGAGGTTGACCCGCAGACGCTCGGGCTCATCTGGACGAGGCCTTCAGAGACACACACATGCAGAAATGTGCTTTTGTTTGGGTATATAACGAAAGACAGAGAGACATGTCATACATAACTGTGTGTAGCTTACACAATGATGAAGGAAAAGTTGACCGTGTGCTGGTCGTGGAAAGACACGTGGTAGAAATGCTCTCTCTGTGCTTGAGTCGGGACGCTTAAAGGAGGCAGTTTTCCCTGAGAGAGCTCTTCTGCGTTTATATCTGCTGTCCAATTCACCTACAGGACACAATATTACTTTCATCCTGTGCACAATATACACACTGCATGACAAATATATATCACACATAAAAATAAAAATAATAACAAAAAGTTGCATCCATTTCAAGTACAAAATTGTTTAAGTTAAATAACGGTGCAAATGCCAGTTATTCGACGAGCAAAAACATTAGTGAAAGTTGTACAGTGATTCTTTTGAAGGGAAATTCATTGAAATGCATATTCAATAAGGTCAGGTACCAATTTAATGTCAAAAGATGGTTTACGCTGGCACAAGCTGTTAGTAAAACTGTCCCTATGAAGATTTATAAATGCTACAAAAATTGTTAGCTGTTACTTTATGACACCCAATTCATTGATGAATGTTTACTTACGTGTATATTACGTATTGCGTATACTTCTAATTTATTTTGTGTGTTTTGTCATTAAAAGGTTGTCAACAAGGTTGACTTATTTTTGGGGCTGAGTATTACAGTAAGTCAGTGCAAACAGATTTAGTCACTGAAAGTAAACCTTAATCATCCCGGTGAGTTTTGGCTGAAGGGAAACCAGTCTATTGCCCTCATCATACAGTCTGAAGCACAGGCTTCCTAGCGTGTCTCCCGCCGTCCAATCAATGCGCTCGGCGTTCTGCAGCACCATGACATCATCGGAGCCCTCTTCCTGTCTGTAGATCTCCAAACGAGATATCCGTGAGCTGGGCAAGACGCGGAGCCGGCGTTCAACACACGCCACTGTCCTGTGGTTCTACATGCACAGAAACACACAAACAAACTATGATGCAAATAAAACAGCCAATAATACACTTTACTTTTATGAAAGTTTCATAGAATTTTAAAATGAGTTGAGGCATGTAAGGTCAATAAAAGTGTATTTATTAGGTAAAAAAAGACACATATGCACAGATGAATTATTAATTTGTAAAATAAATATGCTGTGGCTTTATACAAACAGCCCCTGATGCTGATTATCTAGATTTTATACGCATACTTAAAAAGCAAAGCAGACAAAAAACAATTACGAGCATTAATTGTACCAACACACTATTATTAAAAAATGTGAAAAACAAAATTTTACAAAATAGTTTAGCCACTACAAATCAAACTCTGAAATTTTAATTTAAAGTAGAAAAGGCAGACAATTTTTCAATACTTTATAAAAGTTTTTTTTGTCTCCTTTTTTTTTTTAAAGTATTATTTGCTTCTAATATCAGCCAAATTGAACAAAATTGATAAAAACACTGATGGCAAATGCTTAAAGTCACAAATATAATATAAATGCATGCCTATTAAATATGAATTAAATGCACAAAAAGCAACATGCATCTGAAAATTAAAAGCTAAAGATTTATTTCCATAAAAATTAGGGATGCACTATATTATCGGAATGATTTTGGAATGTAAACATCGGCATCGGTCTGATATATATACACAATTGTGCCGATAAGACAAATAACTCACATTTGCCCAGGGTGTGCTAGTGATAAGATCAGCGCTATGGTAATTTTTGAATTTTTTTTTACCTGAATGGTGATTAGATTCAATGTTTTTGATTAGTGGTCGACCAATATTTTATTGTATTTTTTTGACAGCTGATGCCAATATCTTGGAAAGCAAGGGGGCCGATAACCGATACAGAGCCAATATAACTTTTATTTTATTAATATTTAAGAAATTTGAAATCGTTTTACAATGGATAAAGAAATTAATGTGTAAAATAAACATACTTATATTTTAGACTACAAAGTATTTTCCACAAAAATATAAATATTTAATAAAAATATAATAAAAAGGAAGTAAACACTGTTACCAACAGAGCACTCCGTATTCTGGGAAGTTTGTGTGCATTGGGAATCACATTTTTCAAGTAAAGCCAGGGTAACCCTCATTTTACATACAGCACACAGTGAAAATGACATGAATAAGACACTGGGCAAATGCATAAAGCACAGCATAATTTGAAATCACGAGTTTAAAGTTTAGAGCATTCAATTCACATGGGACCAACCGTCACGCAGAGAACACATGATCATGCTGGATACACACTTCACAACCAGTTTCTGCGAAATTAAATGTTCATTAGTCATTCAAAGATTTGTTCAAATTAAATAAATGTGTATTTGCTTAATGCTGACGACAAACCAGGAAGTATTATAATGTTTGCCTTTCTATTACTAATAATATAAATCAATCGTTATAATACTTTCTGTATACATTAATTATTTGTTTAACCGTTCTACCTGATTATTAGACCGACTTCTATCTGAATTAGACAGGACTGCTAACAACGACAACTGACAAGAGAGAGAGTGTGAGCACTATGTGCACAAGCGCTGCCGCTCTCAATGCAATCAAAATAAAAGTCTCACCTTGAACACATCAGCCAAGCAGAAAAACTTATCGGCCAATGCCGATATTTGAAAAATGTCAGCTATAACCCGATATATCGGTTGACCACTATTTTTATTTGAACTGAGAATGCCCATCAGGTAAGGAGTTTTAATTCCTTTGGGGGCGCTGTTGGAATAAAATGAAAGTAAAATGCACAAATAAAATTAAGATTGTATTTCTGATTAAATAAATCAGTAGTGTTAGTGTTAAACTGGTGTAGTAAAATCAAAAGCATTTTTTGATTTAAAGGTCAGAAGATATCGCTTACATGATTAAAAATCACAAACATAACACTTGTTAATTAAATCATTTTATACAGATTTATTTTATTAAGGTGTATTATGGTTTTTTTCACTCTTTTTATGTTTTTTAAACTCTTTTTCTTTATACTATTTACAAATTTTAACTCTTTAAATAAAATGTTTTTCAGTGCTTTCAGTGTTCTCTCATAATAAAAACTTAATTTTAATTCTAAAAAATATGTTTTGTTAAAAACTTAATAAAATTAAAAATAATTTGTTCAGAATCTCTGCACAGGAGAGACTTGGTGTTGTTTCCAAACAAAAATAAATTTATCGGTATCGGCAAAAACTACTTGAACAATATCGGCATATCGGTTATCTGCAAAAAAATCCAATATTGTGCATGCCTGATAATAATATATTGGTTATAAACAAACAGACTAGACACAGAGCAAATGATGCATCTTACAGGAATGTTGAACTTAGCCGTGAGGATTTGTTCAGCGTTTACAGTCTTCAGCAGAAGTGGTTTGGTCAGCAGGAGTGCAGAGCCAGTGTTACTGCAGTCCACAACATCCACGGGCAGATCAGGGGCTCCCAGCAACTACAAACACACATTTACCATTTAAAAGATGAACTATAGTTCTGTGCCATTCAATGGAAGGTCTTTCATAAAGCTAAGTTTACAAAAGTGTAAATGAAATTATACATGCAACAGGTGAAACATGCAAAACGTAATTATATTAAAAACAGTGTTCTTATAGGCAGTTTCTATATAAACATTTTATGGATATAATTTTTTATACTCAACATCATTATAGAAAATAAACAATGGCTGTAATCAGTGGCTGTAATAAATTTTTTTCTTTGTGACAGATTTATTCAAACAAAAGAAAACATGTAATGAATATGCAATATAGTAGATATATTGATCAACATGCTCCTCTATAGAGTTTTTTTTTTTTTTTATAGCTGACTATTGAGATTATGCACATTGGCTTTCCTGAGGTTAATGCTATGCGACATTGCTTACAATGTCTTTTGTTCTGTTTGACATCTTGACAATGATTGAGCGATTACATAAGACATTAAAACATTTCACAAGTTATTTCAATAGGTTCTGATGTCCACTTAACATTAATTTGCCTCTGTAACTAGTATTAAAAAGGAAGAGATTAACCTTTCACGTGCCATTTGAACTGATGTGGATACAGCCATCTGTCACTTGACATTAAAGAGCCAAAAACACAATTTATTATTTGTATTCCATTACAAAATTGACTGAAAGCTTGGACTTTGTTTTTAATATTAAAAGTAACAAAGCAAAAAGCTTCCTGCGACGACTGGATGGCAGGTGATAAAAATAATGTTTAGTGAAGTTTATGAAACAGAAAACAGCACAGACTAAAAGACTGATGTTCAGATTTAAGAATCAGTATCACTATCGATTAAAAATGAGAAACTGACTTTTAATTCAGCATTAGCATTCACACAGCTGACATGTTTACCTATTGTAGTTTATCCACTTTTTGTGCATGAAATAGACACTGACGCCATCAGAGAAACATTACTCAAACAGAACTGTTTCATTCAGTGATTTTGGCCCTCAAAACTATTTTGACTAAAACATAAATTTGCCTTTTTGGCTGAAAATTCAGTTGCAAAAATTTCAGTGCATTACTAATTTGCATAGTGCAAAAAGGTTGTATCAAACATTCATCTAACTTTTGTTATTATTTTATTAAGGAAAATTATATTGAGATAATTTGTGTTATTTGTGGGGAAGTCGTGGCCTAATGGTTAGAGGGTTGGACTCCCAATCAAAGGGTTGTGGGTTCTAGTCTCGGGCCGGACGGAACTGTGGGTGGGGGGAGTGCACGAACAGTTCTCTCTCCACCTTCAATACCACGACTTAGGTGCCCTTGAGCAAGGCATCGAACCCCCAACTGCTCCCCGGGCGCCGCAGCATAAATGGCTGCCCACTGCTCCGGGTGTGTGCTCACAGTGTGTGTGTGTGTGTTCACTGCTCTGTGTGTGTGCATTTCGGATGGGTTAAATGCAGAGCACAAATTCTGAGTATGGGTCACCATACTTGGCTGAATGTCACTTCACTATTTTATCACAAATCCCTGCAAACCATACTATACTTACTTTTAAAGAAATCACAGTATTTGATTTGATAATCGCACTACGCTAGGGCTGGGCGATATAGACAAAAAAAAAAAAACATATCGCGATTTCTTTGATCAATTTTGCAATTTCGATTTTAATCACGAATTTGACACACAGAGATGCTTTACAGTAATAAATGCATTCAGTATTAATTTGATACATATTTCCAAAATAAAGGGTTGTACCGATAGACGATAGTATCGTGTATCGACGATAATCATAGATATCAACGATAGCAGATGTCTTTGTCGATAGTCAAGATGATATTAGGCTCATCCTCCTATTAATGTATTAAATAATAATAATAATAATAATAATAATAATAATAACTATTATGTTTCGGCTATCAAACTGCCCAGCTATTTCACTTCAGCACAGTGTTTCAAACACACAGACACACAAAAGAGGATGAGCCCATAGCCGGTGAAGGAGTCTCCATCCACAAACAGACATACATCGTCTGTAGATCAAAGGTATTTCATTATACTTAAACATGTATTCTGAACGGCCTATATGTGTTCAGTTTTTTAAATGAGCCCTCACAAACTGAGTTTAATGGCACAGATATGTTAGAATGCATCTCTTTCTTGTTTCTGTGGCGGTCTCGTCATGAGACGCACGGTCCCGAGCACTTTATGACTTTGAATGAAATCTACTATTGATTTTCACCATTGACATTTAGACTGATAACTTCCGTGCACAGATGCGGCAAATTTGTCACAGGACGCGTGGTATGACAGTTGCGTCCGACTATATATGAACTAGCTATTTTTAAATACAGTATTTTTATATTTAACCTTAGTTTATTAGTATGTCTGAAAGTATATTTTTTAGATTACTGGTGATTCCAAAGGCTCTCTCTGGTGCACCTGCGCGGTTTAAAACACCAAATAGTTATGCTATGAAAAAAACAAAAAGTCTCTCTTTTGCTCCACAAAGACACGATAATATCGTTTATTGTCGATCTCACGTGCTGACGATATGACGATTTGAAAAGTGACCATATCGCCCAACACTAGTCCAGGGTTTTTTTTTGTTTGTTTGTTTTTTGCCATGCATTGATCATAAAGCTCATTGTAGCAGTGCTTCAGGTGTTGAAATAGATTTGTTGTGCCAGGTTCACACATACTCCGTCTGCAGTGCGTATAGTCTGTGTATGCGGTCCAGAAGCAGCCGCGAGATCGCGTTATTATAACGCTAAAGCACATTAATATAATGTGCGAGCATGAATCTCTCCTCAAGCATGCAGATTTCCCAGAGAAACTGTGCGCACTTAAAACTCGCTCATGCTGTGTCCCGTGCACTCAAAAATCTCTCTAGGCTCATGCCCTAGATATAAATTATTATTTCCATTCCAGAAAATTATTAGATTTTCAACCAGAAGCAATCATTCGTTTGAGAAATCCTGATTTAATCTTCAAATGTTTCAATTATCTGTATATAAAGACAACAGAAGTCTACAGCATGTCCCCAATTAGACAGGCTAATATGCATGCCAAGTAAATGTGTGTGCATTTGCCAAAAAAAATAATACCTGGCAGCGGACGGTGAGTTTCGGATGAGTGGTGATATTCTGATATTCATCGTGAACCTCAACTCTGAAGTCTGCTGGAGTTCGATTCTCAACAGAGAACAAATCTTCTGGAAACACCACAAGAGTGTGCGGAGGGCCTGGAAAATAAACGACACCTGGTTTTTAACATACTCCTTTATATTTCCTCTTTCTGTTGCAGTTTCTGTGTTGTTTGTCATACCAGGTTGCAATACGATTTGAAGAGACTGGCTGTCCTGCTTCAGTCCTGGGATTTGCACCTTCAATGTGTACATCTGTTAAAAAATATATAAAAATATCACACACACATATCCAAGTTCTGTGCTAAAAGCATCATTGCAAATATATATAAAAAATCCTTCATGCATATTTTTAGCAAGAGTGTTCGCATAATATAGTTTATGTAATACAGTGTAGCACAGATTTCAGAAATAAATTGATTAAACCTTTCTCTCCTTATTAACATAAATGGATACCCTCTTGTTGATTATTTGTGATTAAGTAAATTACTCACAAAAAAGTAATTGCTAGTTAATAATTACATATTCAACAGTGTAAATAGATTACTGTACAAATTTCTCTCTCCAAAAAGTATAATTACTCTTTACTCTCTAAATCCTATATCAATCTCGACAAGTTAATGATAGAAGGATAGACATGAAACGGTTCTTTTAATTCTTTCATATAAATAATAGAGAACTACATAAATTATTCTTTACATTACAGTCTCACTATTAAGACTTTTGCCTCAGTATACTCCTAATTACTGTTTATTAATACTTATAAAGTTGTTAAGTTTAAGAATTGGGTATGATAAGACATTAATATTTGTTTTTTTAAATGTAATAATAAACAGCCATTATCCCAGTAATATTCATGCTAATAACCAACTAGTTAATAGTGAGAATTGGACAAAATATTATTATTATTATATTATTATTAACTCAAAGTATTGAAATTGAGAAAAGTACATAAAAAGCATGCATTTTAAGGTTAGAATTAAATTTTTGTTGTTAAATCCATTATTGTATTGTATTGTATATAAATGTTCAATCACATAAGAAGTAACTGTAACTAAATGACAGAAAAAATAAGAGTAATCCCTTGCTTTACTTTTTTAATGAAAAAGTAATTAAATTATATTAACTAACTACTTAGTAATTAAATGCACCCAACACTGGCTCTGATTAATTCAAAGACTTCAGTTATTAGTTAAACCCAACAAAGACCAACTATGATTATTGCGAAGGTAAATGCAACACACTGCCAACCTTGTTCTGATGACTGATCTTCCCCATGGCCCTCACATTTTTGATGACACAAGTGGTCCCAATTGCGATTCCCTCATAACGTAGCTGTAGTGAACTAATTAAAGAGATTTTACCATCAGAAAAACATGCAAGAACGATGCTTACAAGACAGAAATTCACATTCTTGTGCATATGAAGTGAGTACATTATTCAATATGATTTTAAATGTGCCATAAATAAAATTGTTACAAACAAAACCAACAGCAGAATTAAATCATTGCACATCTCCAAAAAATGCAGTAGCACCATTTCTGTTTGTTAAAGAACTGGTTGAGTGAATAATTCAACAACTCACACACAAAGATAGTAAATTATCACCTTTTAAGGTAACCTACAGAATGAGTCATAAAAAAAGCCTTTTATAAGCTCTTAAATCAATACAATATTAATTCAGTTACAGTGAGTGTGTTTACATGGACAACAATATTCAGATTTTAACACGATTAAGACAATAATCTGATCCGGTTTTATGAAGGACCATTTTAAGCTTTTAAGGACAAAGTAAATTTAAGAAGTCAATCAAATGGAACAATACAGCATGGTCTCTGAATTAAAACGTCTCGTATCAAGTGTAAATGTATTGCATTCATTTCTGATCACACTGCAAAAAAGTGATGTCCTTCTGCAGTATTATGGTCTCGTTTTCTAGTGCAAATATCTAAAGATTTTATATCGCATCGCATCTACCCAAGAAGAAAAATGTTACGAGTATTCTGCAAAACTGGTCAAAATTAAATGGAGTATATGATTAAAACAAGAAAAATATCTGCCAATGGGTTTAATTTAAAGGGACAAATGTTTTCATACCCTATTGAAACTCTCTGAATTTTGTTCAGTTTTTCTGTCTTGTTTTTGCATCCTAAGTAAATGGACCTTGATTTATTAAGGATGTTTAAATATTTGTAATGGAATATAAAACCATGATAATTATTTTTATGCAATGGATGCATCATTTAATGACTATATGAATTTGAAACGGATTAAAATTTGTGGAAACCCAAATTAAAACTCTTTAGTACCTTTTTTAAGAGCTGTAGAAACCCTGAATGTTATTTTTCTTTAAGAATTGTGTTTTCCCAATTATTTATTTTAAGATACGCCATTGCATTCATTGTTTGTTGGTCTGTTTTGGGGCTTATTTTGTTTACAGAATAGTCATTTGTTTCGCACAAAGTGCCCCAATTCTGAAACTAACCTAGCCCATCATGCATTGCTTCACTTAGTAACATATTTTGAATATGGCTTTTTTTATTGGATCCATCATAAAACAGAAGAAGATTTGCGTGCAAGTGCATACAAACACATACACTATTAACAAGAGTTTGTGTGTCTATACTTTGACCTACCTACATTCCAGCTGGGGTTTAATGTCACAGGGTGGCTGGGTGGGATAATCAAACTCATCCCTAAAATCTAGAGGAATACTGAAGGGAACCCCGACATGGACAGGAGAGGAAATGATGCCTAGAACAAAAGATACTGCTTCACCTTCTGTTAGAGAAACAAAGAAGACAAAGAGTGAGAATTTAGCATGGCATCTAAATGATGAGTCACTTCAGTCAAGCACTGTTTAAGCATCACTGAAACACTACTGTAGTTAATATTTGTATTTAATTTGTCTTATTTATTTATTTTTTATTGTAGTTAAAGGTTAAGTAATTTTCTTCAATTTTTAGTAAGTTTTTATTTTTATTTTTTTTATAAATAAATGTATATGCAAATTTTAATGAATTCAGTTTTTTTCCCCAAAATTAGACTAAATGTGTAATGAGAAATGTTGCCTTTGCAACCTTCTGAGAAAAAAAAAAAAAAAAAAAAAAAACATTTTATTTTAGTTCGTAGTATACCTGCTAGTGCTGTCACTTTTGTGAAAAAATCATTTTTGATTTTTAAGACATAAGTGTTCATTGAATCGAGTGTAAAATCGATTTTCCATGTCTAAAAAAAGAAAGACGTTCTCTTTTTGAACGTCAAATAACGGACGAACGTAAAGAGAGCGCTGGAAACGCACAAGTCATCAATATTTCTTATTTATTGGCATGAAGTTTCGTGCAGAATAACAGCAATAGGAGTGAAACATTCTCGAAAAAATATATATGCAGAGGACTGCTGCCATAACAAAAGAAAAATGCTTTCGCAACGCATACTGCAATTTCGGAATTCTTTATTTTCTTTTTCTGTTTGTTTGTGAGTTTTCTTACATCTATATTTTTTAATTGTTTCATTATTTTAAAATTAATAGTGTACATATTTGGTTAAAATCGATTCCCCATTTTCATTTTCGAAACTTTTTTTGGTCGGTTCTATCGATTGTGCAATCGATTTTCGAAACTAAAAGTGACAGCCCTAATACCTGCGAGGACAAAACACCATTTTTACACTTTAAACTTTTTGTGCTTTATAAGCTCACAGTAAGAATGTCAACTCAACTCGAATGTGATCACGAGTGGTCACAAAAACACAGCACACACATTATACTCCCAGCTATAAACAGCTCACCTAATCACCTGCGAAGGATCTTAAAACAAGTTCTGGGTTCCCAACTACACACTTGCAAACTCTTCCTACTATTTTTACTGTGAGAATAGTATGCTGTTCTGAATTCAGCACAGATGTGAACAGGACCAGTGTTGGTTAGTTTTACCTTTAATGGAGAACTTGAGGGTGTGGTTGGGGAGTCTTTTTCCAGCCCATTCGCTGGCCGAGTTGTCACTCAGTATGGTCTGCAGATGCAGTGTGTACTGCCCAAGCTTACTGAGATTCTCTGGAAGTAAACGAGACACTCTTTGAAAGTATATAATTTGATTTGACTAAGAATTAAAAACAGACAATTTTATGAACATATGTGATGATTCACAGATTTTTACCCATGGACTTGAACCAGTATTCCCACTTGGATGAATGAATGCCAATGTGGGAGTTCGTCTGGACGTCCCCTTTAGGAGCTGAAGGAAGAAACAGATAATACTGTATGTCACAACAAGTATATCGTGCATAAACATTACAAAAACATGCATGAACAATACTCATGTTATTGCATTTATAAATATACACATGGCATACAAAAACATGATGAAATTATCAGGCACCTAACTACAAACAATAATGCAGTAAATGTGACTCACAGTGCCAGACGACTTTCAGCTCAATCAACAGTTTCTTAGTAGTGCCAGCCACAGGCAGCCGAGACATCGAGTCTCCCTTTTTGTTCAAAATCTCCACTTGAATTGGACCTGAACAAGAACAGATTGATACTAAAACCTTATAGTCAAGTCACTTTCTCTACAGGTCTGTAGTGCTGTTGGTACAGGATTAGATGAAGGAGCCGTTTATGATGAGAGTATGTTTTTTTTCTTCTTTTTCTTAAATAATGTAATAAAGTTGCGAATTAAAGGAGTAGTTCACTTCCAGAGCCAAAAATGTACAGATAACGTACTCACCTCCTTGTCATCCAAGATGTTCATGTCTTTCTTTCTTAGTAAAGAAATCATTTTTTGAGGTAAACATTTCAGGATTTCTCTCCTAATAATGGACTTCTATGGTGCCCTTGAGTTTGAACTTCCTAAATGCAGTTTAAATGCAACTTTAAAGGGCTCTAAATGATCCTAGCCAAGGAAAATGGATCTTATCTAGAGAAACGATTGGTTATTTTCCTTTAAATATTATATAACCTCAAATGCTCGTCATGTCTAGCTCTGCGTAAAATGTTTTTTACATTTCAATACAGTTAGAGTATATCTTAAAACTGCCATCTCAAGTTGTCTTACTTTGCTGCAGAAGTACTGACCCAGTGTTTACATGCCCCTTACAAAAAAAAAAAAAAAAAAAAAAAATAGGGAACACCGCAATGTAGAACGATTTTGAAGTAGGGAGAGAAAATGAGATGGCAGTTTTTAAATAAACCATAACTGTCAAGAACTGTAAAAAAAAACTGTTCACACAGAGCTAGAGCTAATCAGGACAAGCATTTGAGGTTAAAAAGTAAATACATTTTACTTTTATTTTTAAGAAAATAACTGATTTAGCTAGGCAAGGCACTTCTTCCTCAGCTGGGATCATTTAGAGCCCCTTGAATCTGTATTTAAACTACATTTTGGAAGTTCAAGTTCAAAAAGGGGGACCATAGAAGTACATTATACGAAGAGAAATCCTGAAATGTTTTTCTCAAAAAACAAAATTCTCTACGACTGAAGAAAGAAAGACATGAACATCATGGATGACAGGGGTAGAGGTCGACCGATATATCGGCCGATATTTGGTATTTTTCAAATATCTGCATCAGCCGATAAGTTTTTCTGTTTGGCCAATGCGTTCGAGGCAGGACTTTTATTTTGACAGTGACTCACAGTGCTCACATTCTCCCTCTTGTTTACAGTCATTGTTAACAATTCTGTCTAAAACGTTTAAATGAATTAAAATGTTAACAAAAAGTATTATAACAATTACTTTTATATTAACAGTAATAGAAAGGCAAACATAATACTTTTTCGTGTGCCATTAACAATCAGCAAACACAACAATACAAAAAACATTTTCAAATGATTTATTAATTAAAATAAATACAATTACATTGGCTTTATATCAGCCATTCTGCTTTCCAATATATCGGCATCGGCTGTGAAAAAACAATATCGGTCGACCACTACAAGGGGGTGAGTTCATTATCTTCTTTTGTTCCAGAAGTGAACTGCTCCTTAAAAGTCTTTGGCCAATACATATATGGTAAGTTTTGCACTGCAAGGTGTTTGTATGTGAGTGTTTGTTTACCCATGGGTGTGCCGGCCGGACGAGCTTCATTCTCAGTCCAGGCGTTTCCCTCAGGCCACGTAAGCCTCAGCTGATCTGGAAGTCTGATGGTAATTAAATCTCACACAGTGCTTAGTTTTATATATATATATATATATATATTAGGGGTGTAACGGTTCACAAAATTCACGGTTCGGTTCGATACGATACACTGATGTCACGGTTCGGTTCGGTTCGGTTCGATACGTTTTAGATACAGCAAAATGTAAAAACATCTCAACTTTTCAGAATGCCGCAAGCGCACCGCGGGTCATGTGACAAGAACCAACCAATCAGCTTCATCCTTTCCCGTAACAACGTTGAGAGCTCAGCCAAGATGAAGGAACAGCTGATCATAGTTGTATATGGATTGCAATTTTGAAATAAATTCAGTAGCAGAGCTACTGCAAGCGATTTTTAGAGCTGCAAATCCATTTATTCTTCGCTGAAATTTCCGCGTCTCATGGAGAGAGCACGTCATTGTTGCTTAGCAAAGACAGACGCCTCAGGAGAAAGACGCGCTTAGCGTTTTCCATGCGTTTTTAGGCACGATATGTGAACGGCCCCTAAGGCGCTCGCTCACTCAGCACGCGCTGAAGGCTCGTTGCAAAATGTCTAATGCATTTAACAGACCAGAAATATAAGATCCTAAAATAACCAACAGGTCTGGTGTTTGGGTTGGATTCCCTGTAAGCTATAGTGTCTAAATGCTGCAGGGATAGTTTGCTGCGTGCATGTTTCTCCTTTTTTTCGTCTTTTCCCAGATAGTACTGACGCATATATCCCAGATATTCCCGCTGTTTTTTTTTTTTTTTTTTGTAATCCCGCTGTCATGTTGCAGATGCGACATACCGTTGTTTTTTTATCCACCACTCTCTTGCCATCACCATTATAGCTTAAAGGGAATCCAAAGTGCACCCAAACACCAGACCTGTTGGTTATTGGAGGATCTTCTCATTTCTAGTCTGTTAAACGCATTGGCTATTTTGCAACGAGCCTTCAGCGCGTACTGAGTGAGCGAGCGCCTGCTGAGTAGCCTAACATAAACATATAAGATGGTGTTTTTTTCTTCTTCGGGAGTGTCAGGGGCGTTGCCTGTTACGTTGTTTGGGTTATTGGGCTACCTTGTTGAACGCATATCATTATATTTCTTTCTCTCTCTTTTTTTTTTTTTTTTCAAATATAATTAATTACTCCAACGAACCGTTCGGTATACATAATGCGTACCGCGTACCGAACCGAAAGCGTCGTACCGAACGGTTCAATACGAATACGCGTATCGTTACACCCCTAATATATATATATATATATATAGGTACCTGGATAAGACTTTGTTTATACTGATTATAGTTGAAAGAAAAACAGAATTAGCTAGAGACATAATATTTTTAGATTTAATAATAAATCTGTGATTGCGATTAAAAATAAAAAAAAATGTAGGTTTGCTGTTATGACTGCACAGTTTGACCAAAATTGTGCTCCTATATCAATATGGCTACATAATAATAATTATTATTATTATCATTATGGCATTTTATTAGTATTGTTGTTTTATTTACTTATAGTTCAGTATATATAGTAGCAGTTTTATATAACTATAAATTAAACTGTGAGGCTATGAAATTATAGTTTAATTATTGTTTTATTGTCTTGTGTGTTATTAATGCATGTTGCTATTATCATTTATAAACAATATTACTGTTATTAAAAACAAATAAAAATAACTAAAAACAGAACACTACATAACCTTCAAATAATCATTTCATTATGTATAGGAATATGGCTGCCCAACAAAGCGACCCAAACTCACAGCAGATGCCCTTTATCTCTTTTTACTGATAAATTGAAGTACAGATTACAGAGACAGGTCTTACTTTGCGAGCTCATCCTCGATTTTCTTCTTAATGGTTGCGGCTGCAGCCAGCCTGTCGATCTTCGAGATGGGAATGATCTTCAGCTCATCATACAACTCCTTTGGTTCCTAGAAAAAAACACACCGTAGAGACGTACACCGAAGTAAAAAGCCACAAGAGATTCAAAACATTGAGTTTATACACTTTCGACTAGATACAGAATATATCGGCCACCATGTCACATTCTGGTTAGCACATAACTTAGTTTAAGTTCACTTGTGTATTTTGCATCTTCTTGTACATATATAATGTATTACATTGTATTATAATGGAAGTTGCACTATAATGTTTATGCTGTAAAAATATCTGATTAATCTCATAAATCTCAAATTAACTTAAGATGTTTATCAAAAACACTGGTGCGTTATTAATAATAACTACAACTTTTCCTCTCATTATCACCAGCAATATTAAAAAGTTTAATTCAAATTATTTTACTATTTCCGTATAGAGGCTATTCCACTTAATTTATCCATGGCATATGCACTTTAATTCTTTATGCGCCAGTAACGTTGTCCAGTGACCGGTTTGCATTATTTTATTATTTTTGCATCATGTTATTTATTTGTAAGAAAATTGATGTTGTTTGTTTTTGGACTGAGCTGACAATTTTAAAACTTACATTGGTTCTAACTAGGCTACTGTACTTGATATATTTGGCTTTATGTTAAAGCTTGGGACGTGGCTTTAAACGGTGGGACTTTTGTATTTGTAATCAGACTCTTAAATATTATATACAAATTTGGATTTATTGGCCAACACATCAGTTATCTATGGAAGCCCGTTTCCACCACGGAATAAAGATTCTGGTTATTTCGCGACTTTTTAATCTCACAATTCTGAATTTTTTTTCTCGCAATTGAAAAAACTCATTTGTTTTCTCAGAATTGTATAAGTCACAATTGTGAGATATAAAGTCGCAATTCTGAGAACATATCTTCTTTTTCCCTTCAAATTTGGACTTTATAACTCACAAGTGCAGGTTAATATCTCGCAATTCTGAGAAAAAAGTCAGAACTCCAAGAAAATTCCAAGAAATTCACCTTTTTTCTAACAATTGCGACTTTTTATCTCAAAACTGCAGGTTATAAAGTCAGAATTGAGATATAGTCACTATTCTGATTATAAACACAAAATTGCAAGTTTATATCACGCAATTATGACTTTTTTCTCACAACTTAGACTTAATAACTCGCAATCGCAAGTTTCGATCTCGCAATTAAAAAAAAAAAAAAAACAATTGCGAAATAAAAAGTCGCACTAACCTTTTTACAAATTATTATTCAGTGGCGGAAAAAGGGCTTCCATAGTTATCAGCTTCCAATAAAAAATAAAAAATATCGGTTATTAGTATCAGCCAAAATCTATATGTGGGTGCATCCCTACTTTCAACACACATGAGCACACTGCATTCATTCAGTGTAAATGGACGAGTGAGTTGAATTATCCTCACCAGTGCGATCTGGACATATCCTCCTGTGCCGTACACGTCTCCTTCATGCTCTCCGTAGAGCAAGAACTTAACTATAGAGCCAACAAACACAGGGTTTGTTTTCACTGACTTCACCTAAAGATGCAAAAGACAATATTTAGGATGACTAGAATTACAACCTATGATTCATAATTTAATAAACGGCCTGATTCACATGCACATGTTATATACTTTCTTGACACAACTAAATATATTAATTACTCATTTAAGCAGTCTATATGATGCTTCACAACACCTGGGCAATACTGTGGAAACACCACACTTACAGAATAATTGTCTTTCAATAATTCACATTAATTTACGATGCAAAAGTAATCAGTCATTTTCTGTGACTCCTGTAAACTGGTGTGAAGTGTGAAAATATGAAAACGACTCAATCTCACACATTGCCCTTTCTTGTAAGTCTTGCCGTCCCACTTAATGGTGTGAAACTGAGCCCAGGGTGACTGAAGCCGTTTGGTAGCAACATCTGTACGAGTCGTCGAACCCAGAAACCCCTGAAACATCACCTGCAAACATGACAAAAAAAATCTGTTGTTTCCATTTTATGTCTAACCAGGATATAATAATGGATTAAGGTTATTTTTTTATTTTATTTTTTTAGGCTTGATTGTGTTTATGGGGTGCAATCTAACATTGTTAATGAAAAAAAAAAAAAAGAACATTATTATTCACTAAAATTGACCTTTATTCCACAATGCTCTGTCCTTTAAACACTCATATGATTTCCTGCTTTTATGAAGCCCCTCCCTCAGAAATATGCGATGGGCTCTGATTGGTTAGCTAGCCCACTGGGTTGTGATTGGCTAAACCACCTCTAGTGCGCGTCTGAACGCCACGCCCCTCACCTCGGTGGCAGCTGTATAGTAAACAGTGGCATTGTCGTCATTATTGCTTATCAATTTGAGCCCGATTCAGAGAATATCAGTGAAGAGGACCACGCTGAACCTGTGCAAGCATGGCTCTTAATGGCATGTTTTATGATGCTTTTGTCTCATAGTTTTACATACACTGTTATTTGTAAATGCAACTGCTTCTGTTAGCTTCTAATGTATGGTTTAATCCTGATTAAAGCTTTAATACAGTACGGCAGCCGCAAGTTTAACGCTTCTCATAGTTATGTGAAAAATATCTGTCTGTCTAAACACATAATGTGTGTTATTGAGATTCATATATGAATAGATTTTTCCATGCAGCCATAGTTGACGGCAAGCCTACAATTCTTTCTCTTCTTTAAAGCAGCACAACATGGTTTATCTGGATTTGTGCATCGTTACAGTCCCTACGAGCCGTTTTTATATGCATTAATCTGCCATAATTTTAAAAAACAGTATCTCCGTTTGCATTGAACTAAGCATTGTAACTTTGCACATATTGTTTATGCTCAAATGGCAATATTACACACTGGCTAACGTTACAAAAGTGAAATCGCAATCAACCACCCCTTCAATATAATTCAACTTTGTTATTTAACTTTGTGCTTCTATTTATTGGGAACAATTATACAAATTAATTGCTTGTTGATTGATAGGCTTGTGTTTAGTATGATAATAATAACAGTGCAAATAATACAAAAAACAACACTTCTATTGACGTATAAAGGCATTTTTTTTAATGTTTAGTATTTAACGCTTTCATCTGTCAAAATATAAATGCAATGTCTTTGATTTGGGGGATTTTCCTCAAAAGCATGCATTAAGCACTTACGATAGTGTAGTTACAGCTGCGTTTGCATACCTGGCCTTGCACATACCTGCTTATCGAAGCGCTCATTACATTCTTTTAACCAGTTAGTAAACTCCCTCTGAATATTCACCCGCAGCTCCTGGATAAAACAGCACAGACTGTGTGAACTGGGCCTTTGATCATGTGCATATGAGCAGTGTTAAAATGTGTCTTTCAGAGTTCAGGAGTGTGTTTCTGTACCTGGCCATTGAGCACTCTTTTGAAAATGGTGTTGTTGTCACGTAGCTGAAGCTCCAGGTCCATGAAGGTAAGTTTGTTAGTACTGACTTGGAATCGGTCGTTGGCGAAGAGAGCGCCTGAAATCCGGTTATAACACTCCAGCGGCACGGCACCTGCTTTCTTAGGCCTTGCACACCACTCGAACCTAACACACACATAACCATCCAGCTTAGGCAAAACTGAAAAAGCCACAACAAGTACTGCTGTGGTGTCAAATATTTGAGTAAATGCAATTAGCTACCATACTTAAGTATGTTTTGACTACTTTGTCCAGGTTTGTAGTTTCATCAGTATCAAAGCTATTAGCATCTTTACACTCTACTTGAGTACCTTTTTGAATACGTATATATGTGCTCTTCTTTATCTGATGAGTAATACAATTCCTCCTTTAACTTTGTGCATGGAACCAAATATTTTCTGCAACCGCTACAAAAGAAGTGCCATCATACTGCCATCAACAGGACATTGAAGGCACTTGTCTGTTTTGCCCTTGCTCACACAATTTGTCAATAAAGCTGCTTTGTGCAAATGTAAATGCATTCAGGTAGCTGTGAATCGCAGGTGTTTCATAAATGAGATGAGGACATGGCTACAGCCAGTGATGAAAAAAAAAAAAAAAAAAAGCGGTTGTAAGAAAAGCATCATTTTAACCGCAAGGGCCTTTGAGAATGAAGAATGGGAAAGTTACTCTGAGACAGTTGTGTAGGGAATGAGCCGCCCATTCCAGAAGCACTCAAAGATCGGCCGCTTGCCCCGAGCCTCAGAGTTCAAAATCACACAATCTTCATCCTCATCCTCTGAAGGACCTAAAACACAAACACACACAGCTATAAAGAAAACATATCTAGCGGCGCACACCATGTCAGAGGTCAAACTGGAATCAGCTTCTATTTGAGCGTCAGTGTGGAATGAACCTAAAGCATAAGGATCCACGGGGTATGTTTCTCGATCGTAGAGGAACGGATGATAACGGATCAATCCCTCCACTAATGACTCTCCAGCGCCGGTGGCTTTGAACTCAAAAGTGGAAAAGCTGGAGTTGATGTACAGAGTCTGCATGTCATTCTCCACCTCCCTCAGATTCATCACACGGGGGACTCGAGGAGCGCGCTCCAGCAAAACGATCTGAGAAAATAAGACAGAAAGAGCTTCAGAGAAAGCAAGGATTTCATTAGGTGCATTAAGTGGCACAAATACATACACAAATGTACCTGAATGTCAATGTTGGAGACGTGGTCACTGATTCTCTTTTTCTTCTGCTCGTTTCCATCAACTCCATGTATATAGTAATGGTAAGTATGCCTGAAATTATACAGACAGCACTAAACGGCCGGCCTTAAAGGACCAGTTCACCCCATTTAAAGAAATGTAGCATTGCATCATTTGTTCACCAAAGGATGCTCTGCAGTGAATGGGTGCCGTCAAAATTGATATGTAGTCCAAACAGCTGATAAAAACATCACAATAATCCACACCACTCCAGTCCATCAGTGAACATCTTGAGAAGTGACATGATGTGGGTTTATAAGAAACAAATCCAACATTAAGATCTAATAAGATTGATTGGAGTGCTGTGGATTATTGTGATGTTTTTATCAGCTGTTTGGACTCTCAATCTGACGGCACCCATTCACTGCACAGTATCCATTGATGAGACACTGATGCAATGCTACATTTGTCCAAAACTGACGAAGAAACAAACTCATCTACATCTTTGATGTAGGGTTAAAAGAATTGGCGTTCGTTTGCAATCAGACGTCACAGGTCATGCTGTGATTATCGCCGTGTAAAGCAAACAAGGATTAAACTATTAAAATAAACATTTTGAAGAACCAGGATTCCAGAAGTCTTGGAAAACCAAGATATAAAACTTTATATATTTAGCTTTATTCGGTAGCGATTAAAATGTGATTAAAATAAATATTTTAAATGTCTGTATCCAGTAACACAAGGTTAAAATGATTTATTTGGTTAAATGCATAAAATGAAATTTAAACTGTAAATCTAATATATGAATTGTAGCTTTAAACTTTTAATTAGAATTACTGCAATTCATTTTCTATTTACAGATCCTGCCAAATATTCATGAAATCAAAACTATGGTTGACGAGCCTTTTAATATCACTGTGAACAATGGGAGACAAAACGGTTAACCACCATTTCCTAACCAATTAACTTCTACTAATAAAACTGAGAAAGAGCTCTCATGCTAAATTTAGAATACAATAATAATAATAATAATAAATTTGCCTGATCTAAGGGAGGAGTTCATGTTTGTGCATTTGAGACGTACGCCAGCTCTCTGGTCCACAGACTGTAGTTGTGTTTTAGGAAGGAGACGTGTTCCTGTTGGACTCCAGTGATGACAACTGCAGTAAAACTCTCCTTTCCTTCTTCTTCAGTCACAATGGAGCGCAGAAACTGCTCCTCGCTTTCCTTCACGTGTGAGTAATCGCCAGGCTGCAGACGAAAACACACATGCATATACATTTACAAATAATATGCATGCTTCAACAATAGCTGCGTTTACATGGAGCCTAATAATCAGATCATAACAGGAATAGAAGAACAATCAGAGTTAAACAGAGTCACATGTATCCATTTCAATCAGATTGGATTCCACCAGATCTTGATCGGATTGTAAGCGGTGGTTTAATCCTCTTCCAAACACTTGATCAGAAGCTTGTGACATATACACGCACATTTCAACCCGATCGCTTTATTTAGCGTTCATGTAAACAACACATCGTTCGGATTCGTCGATCAGAATTAACTCATTCCAATGGAAGCAACAGTGTCCATGCAAACGTGGCTTGACTGTCCCTCACCTTCCTGTTTCTAATGAAGCCAGAGTAAATTTCTTCCTTGTTCATCTCCTTGCGCTCAAAGTCTTCTTTAGACATGATAAACTCATGAACATCTGGAGAGCCTGCAGGTTTACTGATCATCTGAAACACACGGTGAATTAAAGAAACAGTTCAATCACAACAGGCTTTCTTTTCAATGTTTGCTCTTGTTTTAAGCATAAACTCACTTAAGTTAAGAAAACAAGACTTTATCTTCAGTTTGTCTTAAATCGGGATACATTCAGGTCTACCTGAAACCCATAAGGCTCTTCAAGAGCACAAATTAAGATTTTTTTTTTAATTCTCTCATCGTTTTTAAGCATTGCATGCACCAAAATGCACCAAAAATGTGAAAGAAATTGTAAAAGTAAATCAAGTTCATAAATGCACTTCAAGGTAGGTGTTTACACTTTTCACTCACAAGTTGTCTCTGCTTATTAAGATGGATTAGAAGAGAGCACTTCTGCTTTAGTTAAAAGTAGCACAAATGAATACAACAGATGTGTTAAAAGTGTTAAAAGTGAAGAAACTGCGTGCAAACATACTCGGACAGACTGGCCGATGTAAAACACAGCCTGTTTGCCTCCGACTCCGAAATACGAGATGTCACTGTTCAGACTGCGTGGGACTGGATCCGGCCGCACGTAACCGCTTTCTTCTCTACATCAACAACACAGAAGAGGAACACAGCTGACGGTTTTATCAAGGCAAGCTCAAGTACTTGACAAGTACTATCAAACGATTAATCGCGATTAATCGCATGCATAATAACAGTTTTTGTTTCCATAATATGTGTTTGTTCTGTGTATATTTATAATGTGTATACACACACACACAGTATGTTTTTAAAAATATATTTATATTCATATAATTCATTTTATAAATAAAAATACTTAATAAACAAGTATAACACTTTTCCGACATATATACATGCATGTGCGTGTGTTTTTATATACACATAATAAATGTCTACAGCACACATGCATTTATTATTTAAACAACACTTTTATTTTGGATGTGATTAATCGTTTGACAGCACTATTTTTAACTCATAATCTTCACTGTATGACCAGAATCATGCGTTGTTTTGCAGTTGCTAATTGCATGTCATGATAAGATAACCCAGGGCAAGACAAAGACAAAGCTCATGTTTTCTGCAGAGCACACCTCTTCATGCCGTTCTCTCGAATGAACTTGGACAAACGGTAAACGGCCCAGTTGTTCAGCTGTTTGGATGTCATACCACAGCCGTTGTCCATCACCACAACAGCAGGTCCTCCCTGAGACTCGTCAAACAGCTGGAAACACAGAGACAGAACAACACATCCAGTTCAGGAAGACTAATACTTGGTCAGTGTGCAATAAGTGTCACAAAAAATACTGCTTGCCATTAACAATGCACTGAATTAACCTGTTTTCGTTATTTTTCTCAGATGACTATAAAATGTGTGATATTTTCATATTGCAAAGGGAAAATGCATGCAAAATGCATTAGCATGACAAGCATTAAACCATGAGGTAACTAGACATATAACATTTTAGACCTCATAAATCACACTTCTTTATGAGAAAATAAAAAAGAGAGAGAAACACAATGTCGCTGAATGCATGAGCTCAATGAAAGGATGTCAAACGGAAATGATAATTTTATATATAATTAGCACATAAAATTAGGAAAAATTGTTCAATCTAATTATATATGATGTAATTCACCCCAATCTTAATATATAACTATATAATCAGTCTATTGGAATGATTTCTGAAGATCGTGTGACACTGAAGACTGGAGGAATGATGCTGAAAATACAGCTGCGCATTAGAGAAATAAATAACACTTTAACATATTTCACCAAAGAAAACAGTTCTTTCAAACTGTAATATTTCACAATATTATTTTTTACAAAAATCATTATTTACAAAAATTCTCAAACACATTCAGGTGACACATTTGTAAATAAATCAGTTAGACACACCTCTGAATAAAACCACTGTCTATTTACATAAAATCCAGCAAAATATGTTTCAAAGTCATTTTAGTTCGAGGCCTGATGGTGGTTCTTCACCTTCTAATAAATATGTGAGTCTACCTTTAGCAGGTAAAACAATGACACTGGGTTTGTAATAAAGACCAGGTTGAACTCTCACCAATCTGATTTCAATGCTCCTGATTCCTGTGTTTGCTGCGGTGGCTGACAGAGCGTTATCGATGAGCTCAGCGAAGGCATAGGCTGCAACACAACAGAAAGAGAAACTGGCATCGTGTTCAAGCATGGCACAGCAGAGGTGAGCGTCTAGACTCACGCAGCGCCTTCTGTCCTTCACTGGCGTAGTACTCGTACATGCCACACTGCACCAGAGTATGGTAGTGTGGCAGAAACTCAATCCGCTCTTCAGTCGCCGCAGTCAGCTTCTGATCCGCAGACTCAAACAGGTGCAAGGTTTTCCCATCCACCAGCTCCTCTGCAGCATCACAACACACACAGACCACATCAGGGCATCCATTAAACCCTTCAGGAAGAGTGACACCACTGAAGACTGATTTAAAGTTACAGTTATTTTTACGGCTTATAACTTCAAATGGAATTTAAGTTTCAGTTTTAAAACCATTAAATATATATATAAAATAAAAAAAAGATAAAATATTTTATTTTCAGTTTTGAAATATAAATATATGAAATATTAAAAAATAGACTGAAAAACTAAGTAACGTAAATTTAATATTTAAATTTTTTTTATTTTTTATTTAGAGCTTTTATATTAATAGTAAAAAAACATATTCACATTAACTATTTTTAACATTTTCATATGTATAACTGTCAACAACAAAATGAACAATGTGTGAAAAAGTTTTTTTACTTTTTAAATAAAATAAATTTTGCTTGGAAAAATAAATTGTATCTAAACATAACAAAATGAACATGCTTGTAAATTTAAAAAATATATTTGAATTTTATTTTAAATGGAAAAATGATTAAAAAAAAACTAAATGAAAATAGATGATTAATTGAATATAATACTAAATTTTAAGCTCCTATTGTAAAAGAAAAAAAGGAAATATATTGAGCACTACTATTTTTATATTTTTTCAAATGTAAAACTGTAAACAACAAAGTACAGCATGGAACATAGACACATAAGTTCAAAATTTTTACTTATTTACTGTTTAAATCACGATAAAAATTTATTTAAAAACTAACAAAGCAATCAAATAAATAATAATAATGACATGTGAATAAATGCCATATTTAATAGTTGGGCTCTTACTGTAAAGTTCTGCGTCGATCTCTCCTCGGTCCGTAGTGCTGACAACAAAAGTCTCATTTGTCGACAGTGAAAACTCCTGAAAATAAGAATAAACCCATGACATGTCAATAAAGCATGAAAACTGAATTCGAATTTTGTTTCTAGATATGATCAATATTCTAATTTAAAAGGTATAATGAGCTTCTGGCTTCTCTCCCGAGGCTACAGGAGCAAAATATTACTAATGCAGTTCCTTCAAGGCAATAAAATAACAGATTACTTTTGAAAACAGCGCATAATGTTTAATGTTTATAAACCTTAAACTATCAGAAACAAAACAGCATCATGCATGTATGTTTGTATGTATGTATAGCTTAATATAAAGGATTACAGAGTACTTTTTCATTTTAAAGCATGAGATGCAGTGGGATGGGGAAAAACCGCCTTAAAGTCTTGAGACGTGTTTTTTATTTATTTTTCCAAAGTTGAACTTACATTAATTTTACATGCTTTCGCGATAGGTGTCCCTTTAGGAAATGCAATAAGTATGCGTTCTGTGTGAACGGCTTGAATTCAGTTTTGACGTAAACAACAACAACATCTCTGCATTAATTCTCTCAATATTTTGAGTGAAAGACAGCAGCGCCGCATAGAGTTGCTTCATCTGGATAAGATATATATATAAAATAAAATAAAAACATTAAAAAGCAACCACGCCCACATCTCAACACATCTTGAGCCAGTGACAAGGCTGCATGAAGCACATCTTAAATTCGAAAGCAACGTTTTTGCAAATCGAACGTTGATTTTTATTTTAAATTCGATGAATATTCGAAATTCGAATTTTTTGACAGCGCTACATCTCATACATCCTTCTCACTGGATCCAAGCAAATCTAACGGGGCTTATTTTGATCTTTAAAAGATGAGTAGTCAGTGGATGGTGAGGAGCTCGCATCCCATGCACCTGTCTCAGAGCCCGTTATTTTACTCTGGTAAACTCTGGTAAACGGGCTGTTTTACCTGTCTCAGAGCCCGTTATTTTACTCTGGTAAACGGGCGTTGTTACCTGTCTCAGAGCCTGCAGGAAGCCGCTGTAGTCCGCCTCCGAGATGTCGATGGTCCGCGGCGGCGCGGCGTTGCTCCCCGGTCTGCAGTCATACACACATACCGTCCTCCGAGGTGTTATGCCCCGGTTTCTCTCTGCTCCGCTATCGCTCATCTTAGTGTCGTCACACATCACCGCCAAACCAGCGACCTCTGACACATGATAAAACACAACAATATAGCGAGCTCACCGCTTCGCCCCTGACATGTTTATCTTCAGGTCCAGGTGTAGTTGTCTGTTGTCCAACGATCTAATATTCAAGTGTAGCGTGTGGATTTTATGAAGTGTGAAAATTTAAAGGTTTCGCGCCAGGACTATCAATCCGAATTCCGTCTTTCTGCAGCATCATTAGTTCTTCTGTGACGTTTGATGGCGGTTTTGGCACTCAAGCTTAGAGTTCTAGCTCCGCCCCCTACTGGGATGGAGAGTGAAACGTAAAAAAATATTTAAATATTATTATTAATAATTATAATTATAATAAATACATATAAATGTTATTTTATTATAAATAAATGGACACACAATTATATATATATATATATATATATATATATATATATATATATATATATATATATATATATATATATATATATATATATATATATAAATATATATATATATATATATATATATATATATATATATATATATATATATATATATATAGGAGAAATTATATGTTAAATAAATTATATGTTAGGAGAAAATTGTCAGCCTAAATGCAGTGTAAATTGCTTTGGATAAAAGCATCTGCTAAATGCACGAATGTAAACAAATATTTTTTTATTTCATATATATATATATATATATATATATATATATATATATATATATATATATATATATATATATATATATATATATATATATATACATGACAGAAAATAATTGTATTGTACAGAATGTGTAGTAATAGTAGTAGTTTTAATAATATTAATAAATAAAAGATGAAATGAAATGAGATTAGATGAGATGTAACTTAAAAAAAAAAACATTTTAATTCAAGGCATTGATGTTTGCCTACAAAACTACCACTGGCTCTGCACCCATTTATCTAAATGTGTTACTTCAGACTAATGTGCCTCTAGAAGCTTCTGTAAGTGGACGCCACTTGACTGTGCCATCCCAAAGAAGCACAAAGTCACTTTTACAGACTTTTAAATTAAATGTTCCCTCCTGGTGAAATGACCTCCCCAACTCAATCCGAGTCCTTAGCCATCTTCAAGAATCGGCTTAAAACACATCTCTTCCATCTTTATTTGACCCTCTAACTTTATCACTCAATATTCTAATTATATTCTTACAAAATCTAACTACTTTTCTAATATTTTTGTATTCTATTTTTCTTTTATTTATTATGCAATTATATATGTGTGTGTGTGTGTGTGTGTGTGTGTGTAAAGACCTCTAACTAGCTTGCTCTCTATATATTTTTTTCTCTGTTTTCTTTTTATTTATTTTATTATTTAAAATCCCATGCTACATGTACTGTGTTAACCTAACTGAGACTTGTTATAGCACTTATATATCATTGCTCTTTTGTTGATTTTGATTGCTTCCACTGTCTTCATCTGTAAGTCGCTTTGGATAAAAGCATCTGCTAAATGAATAAATGTAAATGTAAATGTAACTAACTACATCTAACTATAGAACATTAAACTATTTGCATATTTATTGCCTTTAGTTGACTGTCAAATGCAGCTATATGCACATTTCATTAAAATCTAACGTGGTGGGAAAGCCAACCCCAAAAACTTGTTTAAAGTGCACTGCTGCTGCATCCATTGTGCTGTAACAAGTTTCCCTGGCCAGATAAACTACTATTTTAAGAATTGTTGCATAAAAAGAACCACTTTAGTTATTTTGAACATATGCTCAAAATTATTTCTCGTAAAAGGCCAGCAGAAGACAACAAGCATCACAACAATATGAAACATCAACAGTGTTCCGAATTCTCCATGTTTTGCGTAGTGACAAAGATGCATACAGAATTGGCGCTGCCCGTAATGGTATAGTGCACAACCGACACAGTTGCGGATCCTACGCTGATTAATAGACTGAGAATAAGCGTAATGCCAGAGAGTTGCATCAGCCGATCTGATCGGGAAGTTCTCTGGATTGCTCGCATTAAAAGGACATTATATGAGTAACGGACAAGTAAGTCCACTGTTATTTGAATATTAATGTTATACTGCAAGTATAGTTGTTGCAGATACTGTTTCTAAGTTTATTCATGTATATTAACGTGACGTATTTACCGCATGTGAAATACGCGCTGTATTATATGCTGTCAATCATTTGAAGTTAAAAGTAGCGATCGATCACTGTGATTTGTATAAGTAGAAGATACTTTATGTTGTTTATTATTTATATAATTTATGTAACATCTGCTAATTATTATTTTTATTTTGTTGTTCTAGAAAACCTTGTACATGTCCTTCTATATTGATGCCAGAGCAATCATTAAAAGGCTATCATTGAGACAAGACTCTGAGTTCTCTGACAAGAATACTGTAGCGGTCAGTGCAGATCGATCCAGCTATAAATCCTAAATTAAACATGGTCCTTCGAGCCGGATGCTGACTACTGCAGATATGTCGTTGCCTGATGATAACCTGTCCAGTCTAAATCAGTTAGCTGGGAGACCAGTGAGACAGAGTAAACTTCCTAAGCACCTGGACGACTATGTTGTGGACTATAATTTTCCAAGGTCAACTAGTCTCCCACCATGCTCACTAGAAACACAGCCAGAGCCTTCTGCAGTGGAAAAAGCATTCTCACCGAGTATGTCTACACCCGTACGACAAATAGAGCAGGTACAATCAAAGGATAAAATGTCCCTCAGAGAATTAATGGAGAACATCTCTGCAGCTGAAAGGGAGGAGTCAGCTGAGATTGCACATCTTACAAGTAGACTGTCTCTTTATGAGAAAAGGCAGCAGCGTCGACAGGATATGTTAAAACGCATTAATGCTTTCCTACTGGAGGAAGAAGCAGACAACCTCTCACTCCAAGAAGTTGATATAGCATCTCAGAAGGGAGTACTTTCCCCTGAATCTGATCACAACATTTCCTCGACTGCTCCACACATCACAAAGACACCAGTTGACTTTCCAGAATCTCAGCCTGATATAATGAGCCCTAAACAAATGAGAACCGAATCACCTCTGATTTCATATGTTCCACTCATGCAGAACGTGGTCCATAGTGCCATAAGAGCTCAGTCTGCCCAGCAAACACTTCCACTGAAGGAAATGAGTTCAATCCACTCAGTTCCATTATCATGCTTGGTTTCTCCACAATTCCCTACAGCTCCTGATACTGCTCTACAAGGACAGTTACTCCAACAAAAGCAATATGAAAATAAGTCACCTCCTGAACTTAGAAGGTGCTTAGGAGTTGAGGGTGCCCCCTTTTGGTCCAAGCAGCAATGGGCTACTAATCCTCCAACTGGATTACATTCGATGCAACACGCTGTACCTTCGGTTTATACTGACTGTCAGCCCAATTATCCTGATACACACAGAGATCAGTACCCAGCACAACAAGTAGCTTGGCCACAGTATAGCAATTATCAGGCTGTTCCTCCACCCGCCATTAATTTATATGGAGCACCAAAACCTTCCATACCAGATTTTGCTATAGACAGTGAAAGAGATTTCGCCAATCTGAAACTAGCTTTGGATAATCTACTAGACTCTCACCCTGAGCTGTCAGAAAAATACAAATACCATGTGCTGCTTGAACATCTGAAGCTTCCAGAGGCTCAAATGATTGGACAGTCTTGTCGACATGAAGCTCGGCCATATACAGCAGCAATGCAGGCTCTACAGTTGCATTATGGACAACCACATCAATTAGCACAGAGCGAAATAGCAGCCATACTCAACACTTCAGATGTGAGAGTCGGCGATGCTAGTAGTTTTCAGTCATTTGCTCTGAGGGTTCACCTTCTTGTTAGTATGTTGCTGTCCCTGGAAGGCCCAAGAGGCATTGAACTCAGCTGTTGTTCCCATGTAGACAGGCTCCTCAGCAAACTTCCCAAGTATCTCAGAGACAACTTCATTGAGTTCCTACAGCTACAAGGCAAGCTGAACGTTGCCAGTCTCAATCCATACAATCTTCAGGACTTCTCTGGTTGGCTGCAGGGTAAAGCTCAACAACAGCGTCTATCCAGTAGACTAGTTGAACGTTATCAGAAAGAGAAATCCTCCTACTCACTTCAAGGAAGGGCTTCAACACAATCAAAAAGACAGGGTGCTTCAGTCTATCATGGCACAGAGCCTCAAATTGTCAAGACACCTAGGTCGGTACCTCAGCCCTCTCAATGGAAGAAATCCAAACTCCATTGTCTTTTCTGTCACAGCAAAGAGCATTACATAACCCAGTGTGCTGAAATAAAGGAGCAATCTGCAGAAAACCTCATGCAATGGATAGCAGAAGGAAAACGATGCTGGAAATGTGGCCGTTCCCACTGCCCAGAGGACTGTAACCTAAAGAAACCATGTGGAATCTGTGGGGAGATACATCTCCAAGTCCTTCATGGAATCGCTGAACAGCGAGCCAAGGTTAAGTCCACCAGTGCATTAAATAGTAGGATCTACCTCACACCTTCTAGTCCCTCAGGCCGTGTACTACTGAAAGTTGTACCTTTGTTTCTACATAATAAAGACAGAACAATGGCAACCTTTGCAATATTAGATGATGGGGCTGAACGTACCATGCTTTTACCTGCTGCAGCTCGACAGCTTCATCTGGAAGGGAAAGAGGAAACCCTAGCCTTACGCACTATCCGTCCTGATGTCACATTCCTAGCTGGCTCAGTTGTAACCTTTGATGTATCCTCCAGAGCTAATCCAGGAGTCAGGTACAGAATTCATAATGCATTCAGTGCAGATGGATTAGATCTAGTGGAACAGAGCTACCCAGTTAAAGCTCTACAACGACGATATGCCCACTTGAGAGATATTCCACTGCAGTCATTCAAGAATGCTCAGCCCTTGTTGCTGATTGGCTCAGATAATAGCCCCCTGATCACTGCGGTGAAAACAGTTCATGTAGGTACTCAGGATGGACCAGTTGCAGTCTGTACAAAACTAGGCTGGGCTCTTCAAGGCCCTGAAGGTCTTAAAAATCGTGCAAATTACACCCATCAGAGTCTTTTTATCACCACATCAACAGCCTCTGATACCCTCTATAGAGATGTTGAGCGACTGTGGCAGCTGGATTCTTTACCTTACCGCAGTGAAAAGCTGTTGACTCGTTCAAAACAGGACCAAGAGTCTATCAAGACCCTAGACAGCAAAACCTGTAGGGTGCTAGTCGATGGAATTCAACGCTATGCCACTCCCTTATTAAGAACTGACAATTCCCCCAAGCTGAATGCTCCTCATGAATCTGTGCTTGCCAATCTCCGCAGTACCGAAAAGAGACTCAAAGATCAACCAGAGAAAGCAACCGCCTATCGAGGTGAGATGAACAGACTTATTCAAGCAGGTTATGTAAAAGAGATCACAGCTAAAGAAGCTAATGAATCCGAGGAGTCATGGTATCTGCCACATCACCTTGTCTACCATAATGGAAAGGCACGTTTAGTGTTCAATTGTTCATTCGTATACAAGGATACATCTCTCAATGAGCAGCTTCTGCCAGGACCAAACCTGGGACCATCCCTCCTTGGGGTCCTACTGCGATTTCGAAAGCACAGTGTTGCAATCAGTGGAGACATCAAGGGTATGTTTCACCAGGTTCGCCTGTTACCCGAAGACAGACCCTTACTGAGATTCCTTTGGCGTGATTTGCAACGAGAGATTCCTCCGCAAGTATACGAATGGCAGGTACTGCCATTCGGGACAACCAGTAGTCCCTGCTGTGCTATTTATGCACTGCAGAAGCACATCAAAGAACACCCACGCAGTACTTCCGACCTCATTCAGACTGTTGAATCCAGTTTCTACGTTGATAATTGTCTGGAGAGTCTACCTACTGCTGCAGCAGCCAAGACTAGGGTGGATGACTTGCGGGAAATAATGGCGGATGGTGGATTTGAAATTAGGCAGTGGACGAGCAACCAGTCATCAGTAGTGGCACACTTACCATCTGATTCTAGATCCAAGGACATGGAATTGTGGCTGAAACATGATCGGTGTGACCTTCAAGAACCCACATTAGGACTCTGTTGGAACTGTGGAACTGACACACTGGGTTACAGATACCGACCTATCGAGCATTCAGCATTGACAATGCGTACAGTTTACAAAATTCTAGCGAGTCAGTATGACCCTTTGGGTTTTATTACGCCTTATACAACCAGAGCTAAGATTCTCATACAGCAGCTATGGTCAAAGAAAAGAGACTGGGATGACCCAGACCTCCCTGCAGATCTGCGTGAATCTTGGAATGTCTGGGAGAGTGAATTACCCCACATCGGTACAGTTTCAGTCCCACGTTGTTATGTTCCTGAAGCAATGGATAAGCCTGGACTTGACCATCACCTCCATGTTTTCTGTGATGCATCAGAAAGGGCTTATGGAGCGGTAGCATACCTCTCTACAATTCATGAGGGCCTCACCAATGTCTCATTTATTATGGCCAGGTCAAAAGTGGCCCCTAAACGTCAACAGACCATGCCACGGTTAGAGTTGTGCGCAGCGCTGGCCGGAGCACAGCTGGCAAAATTAATCCAGACAGAACTGTCATCCTACTTACAACAGACCACATTATGGACAGATTCTACAACTGTCCTAGAATGGCTACAGTCGGAGTCATGCCGGTTCAAGGTATTTGTCGGCACTCGTGTATCAGAAATACAGGAACTGACAGATCAGCGATCATGGCGTTATGTCGACTCACTTAATAACCCAGCTGACGACTTGACACGAGGCAAAACCCTTATAGAGCTTACTTCCCCCAGCAGATGGAGTAAAGGGCCACCTTTCCTTTGGCAAGCTCCAGATAAATGGCCTAAGAGACCACACATGACTCAGCCATCTAAGTCCATTGAATTGAAAGGTCTGACATTCTGCAGTTTTGCATCAGTACCACAGAATATTCCAGATGCAAACCAGTTTGATTCATGGAAAGATTTGGTCGAGGCTCTACGTCAGCAATGTCACGGGGCGGCAGAGCCAAACCAGACTCAATTGATTAACAGTTACCGTGAAGCAGAAGCTTATCTCCTACGAGCCTGCCAAGCACAAAGTTTTTCAGAAGAGCTCGTTTCTTTAAGAGCAGGCCGGCCAGTTCACATTAGCAGCAAACTCAGAAATCTAGCACCAGAGCTGGACCTGACAACAGACCTCATCAGAGTAGGTGGGAGGCTAAGGCAGTTACAGCAGGTCAGTGACCTTGATATCCATCCCATTGTCCTAGACCCTCGTCATCCCATTACCATGCTTCTTATTAAAGACTATGATGAACGGCTGCTACATGCTGGCTCTGAAAGATTATTTGCAGAAATCAGAAGACAATATTGGATCTTGAGAGGTCGACAAGTCATTAAAAGGTACCAACTTCACTGCCCAGATTGTCAAAGATGGAGAGCACAGCCTAAAGTTCCTCAAATGGCAGATTTGCCAACAGCTCGCCTCCGCATCTTCTGTCCACCTTTCTTCTCAACAGGAGTTGACTGTTTCGGGCCATTTATGACTAAGATAGGCAGACGAAATGAGAAACGGTGGGGAGTGATTTTTAAATGCCTGACGACACGTGCCATTCATTTGGATCTCCTTAATTCACTGGATACGGATGCCTTCTTACTAGCCCTCCGTAGGTTCATTGCACGGCGAGGCAAACCAGCAGAAATAATTTCCGATCAAGGCACAAATTTCAAAGGAGCTGACAGGGAACTCCGAACAGCTTTTAAGGAACTGGAACCGCAGCTTCAACAACAACTAGTAGATTACCAGATCGATTTCAAATTCAATCCTCCGAATGCACCACACTTCGGAGGAGCATGGGAGCGGGAGATTCGTTCTATCAAGAGTGCACTCCAGGTTGCCGTGGGAACTCAATCACTGTCAGAAGACGTACTTCACACCATCTTAATTGAAGTGGAAGGTATTCTTAATTCTAAGCCTCTTGGATACGTTTCTGCTGACGTGGCTAATCCCGACCCTATAACACCAAATATGCTTCTCATGGGGCGCCGAGACGCTTCTTTGCCACAAGCAGTCTATGCTTCGGAAACCATAGGACGCCGTAGATGGCGGCATTGTCAGAACTTAATAGATCAGTTTTGGATCTGTTACCTACGAGATTACCTGCCAACCCTTCAGTCCCGCTACAAATGGCAGCAACCAACTGAACCCATTACCCTGGATACAGTGGTGCTGATAATTGACCACAACCTACCACGAGCCCAATGGCCTGTAGGTCGTGTGGTGAAACTCATTCCAAGCAGAGATGGTTGCATTCGAACTGTTGAAATTCAAGTACGGGATAAAATTTACACACGACCTGTAGCCCGTCTTGTCCCTCTTCCAGGACTACCAGATAATATGGAAAATCTGCAAACATAAAGAATTCCACTAATTAACATATTTGCTACTCAAATATGGGGGCGGCTGTTCCGAATTCTCCATGTTTTGCGTAGTGACAAAGATGCATACAGAATTGGCGCTGCCCGTAATGGTATAGTGCACAACCGACACAGTTGCGGATCCTACGCTGATTAATAGACTGAGAATAAGCGTAATGCCAGAGAGTTGCATCAGCCGATCTGATCGGGAAGTTCTCTGGATTGCTCGCATTAAAAGGACATTATATGAGTAACGGACAAGTAAGTCCACTGTTATTTGAATATTAATGTTATACTGCAAGTATAGTTGTTGCAGATACTGTTTCTAAGTTTATTCATGTATATTAACGTGACGTATTTACCGCATGTGAAATACGCGCTGTATTATATGCTGTCAATCATTTGAAGTTAAAAGTAGCGATCGATCACTGTGATTTGTATAAGTAGAAGATACTTTATGTTGTTTATTATTTATATAATTTATGTAACATCTGCTAATTATTATTTTTATTTTGTTGTTCTAGAAAACCTTGTACATGTCCTTCTATATTGATGCCAGAGCAATCATTAAAAGGCTATCATTGAGACAAGACTCTGAGTTCTCTGACAAGAATACTGTAGCGGTCAGTGCAGATCGATCCAGCTATAAATCCTAAATTAAACAAACAGAATACTAAAAAAGTTTCAAGTATTTCCATAACATTTTAAAAAGTGCATGATCTGATACTGCATGATCCAAGTTTCTCATGTATTTACCGTGTCACCTATTCCTCAATCAACTTATTTTCTAAGAGACAGGAAAGTGTCTTTGTTTGATATTTTGCTCACCGTTGAATCTGAAAAAAAAAAATATATTATATATAATTATTTAAAATATCTTAAATTAATAATAATAAAAATACAAATTTATTTATTTACTAAATAAATAATTAGATAAAATACATTATCAAAATATATATTTATTGTCTATATTAATTTATAAATATATGTTATTTATATATAAATGTAGAATATACAAAGATTTTATTATAGGCTATAATAATCCTGTCATGTTCTCCAAAGCCCAGTCGATGGCGGTAATGCAACGATATCTGACCTGCAACCGGCCGTCAAACATTACTGAAGCAGCAGCAGCACACGTGAGATGAGATGAAAGTCCCTTTCAAGGATAAGTGTACATCTATAGTCTTTGGATGAGAAACAGTCGGAATAGTTTAGTTTTCATTATATGATTCCTCTGTAAAAGTCTGTTGAGTGTGCTGCTCTCACATTGATAAGGGTCTCCTCTAAAAAACACGTATTTATGTCACATTTATTATTGTAATTTTAGATTATATTCTGTGCTAAACTTCTCTGGAGGTTGCTGCATGATACTTCACTGTTTGTTTTTATTTGCAGAAACAATCTTAATACAGGAAAGTTACAGGTGCACCTGCGTTTAGATCGTTATAATAAGGTATTTTATTAATTCCGTGTGGCAAACAGTGGTCATTTTTCATTGCATACATAAAAATGGTCAGACAAATCAGATAAAATAAAGATTCCAGAAAAAAGTTTGTCTCTGGAAAATGAAAGTGGAGTTCACCGGAAGGTTAAGTGCTCAGGGATATATGGTAGTCCACATATTTTGTTGTACCGCATATTTTGGCAAATTCTATCTTAGGGATAGGCAGCATGTTTGTTTGTATTAAAAAACAGACATCATAAACGGTTTCCTTTTGAGGTGTTCTGCAAGGCTCAGTTCTCAGTCCACTTATCTTTTTAATTTACGTGTTTTCCATGGGTCTGATTATTCAGCAGCATGGCTTAAATTTCCTTATACCTCACCACCTTTAACAACTGCATTCATGGTCTGAAACCATATGTGCTTCTAACTTTTTGAAACGAAATACTGACAATTCGGAATGTTTTTTAGTAGATCTTGCACAGACTGAAACTTTTAGAAGAAAAAAAATACTCCGTTACAATACAAAATTTGTGTCACACAATAAGAGTATCTTTGTTCATTTGAATTTCTAATAAATGTTTGTGTTTCTGTAGGGCTTGACATTCTGACAACTGATGTTGAGACAGATAGACATGGAATTGTAAATGTTTCTGAAAAAAATAAAAACATTGAAAAATGCTGTCAGCATGATTGACAGGAGAAGAAAATAAAACCTCTGATGCATGACTGAGATCCAAGGTGTGACATTTCCACCTGAAATAACCCTTGTTAATGAGAACAGGCTCTTTGTGTATTCTGCTGCCCTCTTTCATGAAAACAATCAGACATTTTTCTGTTTTAGTATGGCTTGTAATTTCGGTGAATTATTAAAACTAATGAGAATGAAATAATATCATTTAAATCTTAGAAAACTGTATCAAATATCACAAAGATTTGTAAAGTGATAACTTGAAATGTCAACACAATGTAATGGTCTTTATTTGAAATCATTCTAAATGTATAAACATCCTTATACATCCTTAACATCTCTTATATATTTCTTAAAGTTGCAATTTTCCAAACTTTTCACCAACAACAATAGGTTTTAAATCAGTTATTTCTATCTTTTGCTGTGGTGTGTCAGTAGGAAATATCAATTTATATTTCCAAACATTCATTTTGCCATTAATTGTAATAATCCAGTGAGTTTTTCGTCTGAGAGCAGCCAGTGCTCCACACAGAGATCTGATCTGATCCTCATCAGTCTGTCTGGAATAACATGAAGAAAAAAACTGAGACACTCAATCCAAAAGAACTGTGTGTCCAAGACGCTTAAAGAAATGGCTGGAATGTCACAGATTTGTACATAAACATACATCTTTGTCTATATGTGTGCAGTTTTGGGAGGAATAAAGATGACAAGGAGACCTTTATTGGTGTTGTGTCTGAGATGTGTGTAATACCCACAGTAGCGACACTAGTTCTTTCTCACTCTGCAGAAGGGCAAATGTCCCAGAATGCCTCTCAGCGAGACATGCTTGTCACTCCTGTGACCTCCAACCCCATGGAGCTCTTTCTGCTGACAGGATCCAGGGTGTCAGACGCCTCTCATTTCCAAACACTGTCTGACGGGCCCCTATGGAGGTCAGGAATACATTTCACTCAGAAAACCTCAGTCACTGTGAAGCAAAGCACTTTCAATGAAGAGAATAAATATGAACTATTATTTTTACCACAGGATGAAATCTTACAAATTATAAATTTGTCTTGCAATTCTGTAAAAATGTCTCACTATTCAGACTTTTGCCTTAGTTGTTATCATCGCACTTTGGACGTTTATTTTCAGAATTGCAAGATATAAACTCATAATTTCTATATACTGAGTAACAAAGTCTGAATTGTGAAATGAAAACAATTGAACATTTTTTTTGTATATATATAT
This sequence comes from Carassius gibelio, assembly GCF_023724105.1. Taxonomy (NCBI): domain Eukaryota; kingdom Metazoa; phylum Chordata; class Actinopteri; order Cypriniformes; family Cyprinidae; genus Carassius; species Carassius gibelio. Next base: position 36,800,972 of record NC_068402.1, on the reverse strand, counting down.
ATATATATATATATATATATATATATATATATCCAATCTTATATCTTGCAATAATCATAAAAATAAAAAAGTAATTGTCTTTTTACGTCACAGTTTGGACTTTCTTCTCAGAATTGCAAGATACATTATGAACTAAGAATATATAGAAATAAAATCAGAATTGTAAAAACTGTTACAAGTTTGTTTTGACAAAAGAAGAATTAAAAATATTTTAAAAAGCACAAACCAAATTATCGAACAATATTTTTCTACACAATTTGAAGTAAATTTTTTTTTGATTTTTCAGCTCAGAATCGTGGGATCATATAAACTTGTAATTCTGAGAAAACAAAGTCTGAATAAACTCACGTTTGCAAGAAAAGGTCTTTTAGTTTTTACTTTTAGTCTCACAATTCTGACTTATTTCCTCACGAGTCTTTTATATCTCACAATTCAAACTTTTTTCTCACAACACTGACTTTTGTTTTTTCCTGGAATTTTAAGTTATCCTAAAATTCTGACTTTTTTTGTTTTCAGAATTTTGAAACAAACTGAAGAAAATATAAAAAAAAAAAAAAAAATCTGAATTGTAGGTATACACTAAAAAAGTGTGAGGGGGGAAATCTGTAACAAGCTTGTTTCTGCAACAACAACAACAACAACAAAAAAACAACGAAATAAAGCGAATTAATTTTTACAGTATATATTTTTTTTCACGGTTATGAGTTTATGTCTCACAATTCAGACTGTTATTTTCTAAATTGTGAGTTTATTTAGCAAAGAACTCAACTATAAAGAACAACAGAAGAGATAGATATCAATAGAAGAGAACAATAGAAGAGAATCAACCAATATCTATCTTTTTAAGTCCAGATGAACATTTGAAAGGGCTGAAAGTGTTGCAAAACCATATAAACCTATTAAAAATACTCTCAAAAATTTAATTTCAAATAAAATGTCAGGCATGCACAGAGAAGAGAAATCTGCTTTGATGATACATTCAAACTCCAATTCAATAATTCAGTAACAAAACACATCAAACATAGCGTGGTTCCTGCTGAAGTCCCAGGTGCCTCAGAGTGAGGAAAGCAGTAAATATTTCATCTGCATCTGGATACCAGAAGATCTGTGTACATGCAGAAATATATGTTAGGATGTGTTCTTATCACTCAGTTTTAATGTTTCATGTTTCTTGTTTTAATTCACATATTGTGGTGAAGGGAAAGAGGAAGAGCATGCTCAAATACACAGCATACACACACATCGTTTCTGAACGATGTACTGATTGTACTGAAAACTAGTAAACTAATCCAAGATCAGTTCATCATACAAAGTGATATCACTTTATATCTATATATCACTTGATTCATACGGATTACTTTTTCAATGTCCTTTGCACTTTTAGAAGCATGAAAATTGGGAGTTGTGTTGACCTTTAATGGATGCTTTCAAAAAATGTATTTATTACCAGAATAATTTTGCTTTTAAAGAATATAAAAAGTGTGAATTTAATATAATGTTTAAGCATTTATTACCCAATTAAGTTAAGTGCATTTAAATGAAGATGTATTTTAGTATAAAACTATATGAAATTCTATTAGCTGAACCACGTAAAGACTTAAAGGATTTAAATACTGCTGAACAAGCTTCAAGCATTTATGATAAACATACATACATATAATGTAAGTTCTAATGATGATGCAACAGTAAAATATATTAAATATAAATATTTTAGAATGTAATCAAATTAATGTATTATTGTATTATCAAAATACTGATTTAAAATACTTTAAAGGCTACCCATCCATTCATTCTCTAAACCTCGTAAGCATAGAGAAGTAAAACTAAATGTTTTATTTGGCACGGTTTCATGAAAAACATGTTACAAAACCATCATAAGTGTTTCTTTAAATGCAATTATTCCTCGTTATATTATATTATCTGCAAGTTAATTTTATTAAAAGTATATTTATTAAGAAGATCTGAAGTATACCTACAAGTGCACATGCAATACAATTAAGTGCACTTGTTTTTCACAACTCAATCTAATCCAAAGAAGTTTCCTCTGACTGCAGCTTCATCAAATCGAAGAACTTCGTGCTTCTCTGTGCATGAATAAAAAAGGACAGGGATCTTTAAAGTCAGAGTACATGTCTCTGTTTATTGCTCTTCCTCATACAGCACCTCACGCAGACCATCGCCTCTAACACCTCAAGGATCCTGTAAAAGCGGAAGTGTCAAACCATGAGTAAATAATGAATATCTTCCAGTTCTTCCTACAAGACTATAGCAGGAAAGACATCAACACAGATGACTGGATGACACTAATGATACCTATGAGAATGAGAGATTTTACACTAAAATGTCTTCGCCTGTGGATCTTGGATAAACTATGTGACCAACAAAAGTTTACGATCCTTAAACCTTTTATTCATCATGATAGTCTTCACAAATAAACACAATTTTGAAGCATAAATACAATCCGTTAAAATTTAAATCTATAAACAAACTACATAAACTTCAACATCACCACCATTATGCTTATTCAGTCTTTATTTAAAATCACTTTCCCTGAATGTTTGAATAAAATAGAATGCAAGATTACCATTGAATTTGTGTAGCGCTTCCAACACAAGATTGGATCAAACCCGAATCCCAGACGCCTCATGGTACCATCAACAGAGAGTCACAAAATCACTTTCCAGAACATTTACTTTCTCTGTTCCTGGCTGGTGCAATCACTAACAATTTTCAAAGCAACAGCTGAAAACTTCTCTTTAGTCGACATTTGACTGCATCCAAATATAATCCCTCCCTGTCGAGTGCTCTGAACACTGTCTGAAACTTTATATCATGAGCACTTTCTCTGTTTATTTGCCTCTTTTATGAATCTTCAATTCTCAATGGTAAGTTACTTTGGATAAAAGCGTCTGCTAAGTCAATTAATGTAAATGTAATGAAAAAATAAAATGTAGTTCCTACCCAGTAGATTTTGGATGCACTGATTGACAGAAATGGTCAAGTGCGAACTCAGTTTCAGATTCTGGCCAATTTTGTAAATATTTATAAACAAACGTGTACAAAAGGTTAACCGTTATACCATGTCCCTCTTTGCTGATTGGTGATAGAGTGTATGTCAGACAGATAGGTGTTACTCCCAGTATGCAACTGCTATTTTTGTGTTTAAGTATCCCACAGTGAATTAATTAGCTCATTCTGAACAGTGTGTTAAATGCCATTAGCCAATTAGCCTCCTACAGTTTGAACTGTCACACATACCCAGCATGAGGGTACAAAAGAACTGGTGTGACAGTAGGCTAATAAAGAGTGAATTTTTGAGAATTTATGGATAAATATATTTTTTAAATAAACAAACAAACAAACAAACAGCAAAGAATGTATTAAATTATGTGTAATAAAATGTTCAGGACAGGAATGGCCGTGATGTTTTGAAAAGGATTAGTAAATTGACTCTGATTGGCTGTTGGGGAATTATTGACAGCTGTAGTTTAGCCCCGCCCCTAGAGTTCGTTGTCCACAGAGCCGTTAAAAAAGTCTGTTAATCGATGTACACTGCCAAGAGCTCAAGTGTTTTCAAGCATAGTAAATAAGAGTGCGTTAATGCCAAAGTAAGTTTATTTACATACATACACATTTTTTTATTTTGTTTCTGTTTGAATAGTTTTGTATTCTATGTTCAGATGTAATGTGTAGTAGGCTACACATAGTAGTTGTCAGCATTTAAATGAAGCTAATGCTTACGATAATAGCTAGCCTTAATGATAACATTACAATCATTCAGTAATAGCATATGAATTATATCTTAACTTAAATGTTAATGCTATAAACGGCATTTCCCAGTCAAGTTCGAAATATTATTAATAATTCGCCGCACAATGATAAGGTTGCTGCGAGATCCAGTGAGAATCAATCAAATTCTGCACAGAAATCTCTGTTATAAACAGCGCTGATATACATCAGGAAACAAGAAGCGGTAATGCCAACTGTAAACATGCTGTTGTGGTAGAAATAGTCGAATGCATCATATCATTCATTTCAGAGTTTATATAACCTTTTGAGAGAGAAATTCAAGAATTTTTTTAATGGCTTCCAAGTATTTCACACAACTATTTCCAGCACTTTAAAGCTCTAAGATGATCCAGTTTGAATTTATTTATTTATTTAAGTTTATTTGGATAGGGACAGATACAATAACATAGATAAACTTTGACAGTCATCTGATGCATGTATCATAATGTTTTTAGCTAAATCTAATTTACAACACTTGTCCCCAAGTAGGGCTTTTTGGTAAAAAAAAAAGGAAACAAACAAATATAGTTTCATTCACATCAACATTAATATAATAACGGAAAAGAAAAAGGCTAAAAATGCAATACAATGGGAAGTAATACAAAAGTACTAAAAGTATACAGAAAGGACAAACTCAGAAGACTAAATATGAGAGCAACTTTGTTCCTGAATTAACCACAATTTGATTTTTTTTTTGAAGGTGGCTAATGTTGGGATGCATTTAAGATGATCTGGCAGAGCATTCCATAATTTTGCCCCTTTCACTGAAACAGCAACCTGGCCAAATGATGTTCTATGAAAAGGGATGTAACAATTGATTTTAGAAGCAAATCTGGTGCATCTAGTACTTTGCTGTCTTGTTATTATTTTGCAGAGCGGTAGTGGAGAAGCATCATTTAAGCATTTGAAGACCAGTTTAACCAGATGCAGAGAAATAAAATTAGCAAAACTTAAGATCTTATATTTACTTAGAATTTGGCAGTGATGGTACCTTATTCTCTTCTTGTCTAGAACTTTCAAGGCTCGGTTGTAAAGACACTCTATGGGTTTGACTGATAACTGATGAGTTTGAGACCATGTGGTTAAGCCATAAGATATGTGTGAAAGAATCATAGAATTTAAAAAAATAAAAGCACAGTCGAGAGTCAGACAGTTTCTTATCATAATAAAACAGCTCAAATTGGCCCTAATGGTTTTACAGATTTTCTTAATATGACTTTTAAAATTCAACTGATAATCTATATTTATTCCAAGATACTTCACTTCAGGTACTTGTTCAATAAGTTCCTCATTAATTTTTATGTTCAAAAGTTGTGTTGAAGGTAGTTTTTGAATAGAGAAGCAGACAGAGTTTGTTTTTTTAGTATTAAGAGTTAAACAAGATGAGGCCAGCCAAGATGATATTCTTGCTAAATTAGCATTAAGTTTGTCAGCCACAGAGATACATGTATCAGCAGATGCATACACCACTGTGTCATCTGCATACATCAGTAGACCTATATCTGGACATACTACGTCTGGTAAGTCATTAATATATAGACTGAAGAGTATAGGTCCCAAGACCGTGCCTTGAGGAATGCCTGTTTTAATTTTAAGAAAAGTGGATCTCACACTATTAATCACAACACACTGTTCACGGCCCTTTACATATGATTCAAACCAGGACAATGTTTTTTTGGATAAGTTGAATTTAGCTAATTTTGAAATTAATATGTTTTGATTTACTGTATCGAATGCTTTTTTAAAATCTAGAAACACAGTACCAGCTACATTTCCCTGGTCAAGTGATTGTTTGATATTTTCAGTTAATAGACAGATTGCAGATGTGGAATGGTTGTGCCTGAATCCAAATTGCATAGGACTCAGATACTGGTTTGTCTCAAGATAGTGCATGAGTTGTTCTGAAACAATCTTCTCTAAAACTTTAGATAAGGCTGGGAGAAGACTGATAGGTCTGTAATTACAAGACATTTTGTCATCTCCTGATTTAAAAATTGGTATAACTAGAGCATTTTTCCAACCATCTGGGAATTGTCCTGATTTAATGGATATATTAACAAGATAGGTGAGAGGCTGGACCAAAATGCTGCTATATTTTTTAAGAAAAGCTGTATCTAAATTAAAAATATCTTTTGAGAAAGTGGTGTTAAGGTCCTGTATAGCTTTCAAAACAGCTGTCTCATTAACCTCCCTGAGCTGAAATGAGTTATCTTGACCTTCAAACAGGTCTACTTTTGTTAGGCCTATATCGTTACAGCATGCAAAGCTTGATGCTAGGTTGTTAACTGATTGTATAAAAAAGTTATTGAATTCATTAGCAACTTGTGCATTATCATTGATGGTGTGTTCACCCATTTTAAGTTCATATTTTGTTTGGGTGAGATTACCCTTTGGATTTAGTAGGCTGTTTATTTGTTTCCACATTAATTTGCCGTTCCCTTTAGCCTCTGTTAAAGCTTGAATATAATAATTTGATTTAGACATTCTAAGTTCTTTGACAACTTGGTTACGCAAACCTTTAAATGTCCATGTCAAATGTAAACAATACATGAAATCACTATTATATCCAGGATAGAAGCTCGTATTGGCTTATTATTCATTAATTTATACTTTATTATATATTTTGAAATTATAAAATCACTATTATAAAATATGAAAACAAGAAATACATTTTGTTTGTAAGAAAAGTCACAAACTTTTAGTCTATTTGCTATTAAATCACAAATCACTGAAGTTGGTTAGCTCCACTATTTTTCTAACAAATATATAAAATATATTAAAAAAAGAAAGACGTAATAAATGTAAGGAATTGTAACTGGGGAATACACCATATTACTTATGTTCTTACACTTTTCATTGTAAACACCTTGCTTGCTTTATGTTTATCTTGATTTAAAATAAATTAAAATGCTTTTTCTAATATTTCTATATAGAAATAAATGTTTCATTATTAAAAAGTGATTATTTTCTATCCACCTTATTCCTAAACGCGGAAGTAAGCATATGGGTGAGACTTCAGTTTCATTAGCCGCTAATGAGAAGAATAACATCATGCATTAAATGATAAATCTGCTTGCATTACAAACCACTGTGTTCATAATTAAGATAATACATTAAAATAATATGGTATGGCACACCAATTTGTGGTATCAAGCAGCGAAATGAAACCAGAAGCCTGAAACACAACAAACTCGAGTTATGCATCAACATAAGGCAGTGACAGTTCATTGCAAACTTTGATGTGGTCGGAGAAACCTCATATTTTCATTTTTATTATATTTTCTATAGGAAACGGTGGTTCTCAACTGGCTTTGCTTCAGGGCCAAGATTTTACATTTGGACATCAAGTGACTGGCACATTGTGGTATTGAACACTTTTTAAATACATCACATTAAGAAAGTTTTAAATGAGTAATTGCGATTTAACTCCATGTCAAAGAAGACACTGACGTACGGAGAGAAAAAGAATCAGAAGAATAAACCTGAGAAGTGACAGTATGTCAGAACAAAGCCTAAGTTAGAAAAAGTCAATAATGGTGAAAAATCGGAAGGAAAGGAAGAAGTTAAGGGGCTGACAATTAGAGCGAGTGAAAGTGTTACAGGAGAAAGAATACTTCTTTTTGGATAAGGTCTCGGTCATTAGAGCTTGCTTCTTTGCTGCAAATGTTATACAATTGACATTTCCAGCAAAATGAGTCTTTTATTCCTCTGTAATGACCTCCTAAAGGTTAATGATCCTGTTAAATCTCAAATCCTCTCCTTTACTGTCCTGAAACAACTATCTTTTTATAACAAAGCTTTGTTGACAGCTCTCTGCAAACCTTTGGATATTTTTAAGATATGATAAGTAAGTTAGTGTGCAATCAAAGATAGCAATATCAGTTGAGAAGCATATCACTTCTCATATCACCATGTAAACTGTTTCTAGAGAAAGATGCACTGGTATATTTTTGTTTGCTTTTTTTATTGCATCGATGCAAGGATTTTATTGAACTGGATTTTCAGCGGCCATAAAAGTATTGTGTCTACGTTAACAGGATATTACATTTAGATACTTTCTAGAATGGTTTGTGTGTGTACACAAGATTTCATGTAAGTTAGCTGAATACATATCTATAGCCAGTCACGGATGCTATAAAGTTTTTATTAAAATGTAATGCTTTGAGTCAAAATCAAGTCATAGTTACAGCACAGGGCTTTACCCTTTAAGCTTTTGTAATGAGCAACAATAAAACAAACATTTTAAAAGACAAAGACAAAGAGCCACTATTACTGTAAGGACTATTACTTATTTCTTTGTGGGAGTTGAGCTAAAACATTACTTCACTATCACGTTTGAAAATAACATCCCACCTACACTAAACCCAACCCTAGATCTAACAGTCAGTGTGACCAAAAGCAAACAAGGCATTTGATGAATTTTACCAAAGCAAATCTATGAGTGCAGTGCTGTACCAGGTGCGCTACCGAGCAAGTTTACTACATCAGATAAGACGGATATATGAAGCTGGTCATGCAAACATCAAAATGTGTTAGTTTATAAATCATGCACTTTGGTGTATGTGTTTGACATTATACTCTGCAAGGAACGAAGCAAAAAATAAGTCTTTATTAATCAACAACCTGCCCCACTTTGTAACTGCAGTCAAGTTTAAGTATGTACATTAAGATATGTTTTGGGGGTTTGATAGGAACACTTTTGCATTGAGCCAAACAACACTTAAAGGAGTAGAGCCTTCTAGTGGCAGGTGCACATGCCTTCATCCATTACCAAAAAGAACAAACCACGACTTGTCTGGAACTACCACATACTGTAAATCAGTGTACACTTCTATTCTGATTACAACATGGTGACCATTGACTTGTGTCTGCAAGACCAGCAGTAGTTTAATGAAAGAACTGATACAGATGAACATTCTTCTGACTGTCTCTGTAATATGATTAAATACAGTGCATTAGCCTATAATAATGAATAGCTATTTCCAGCTGTACAAGCACAGTGAAAAGTGAGACCACACTGGTGATAAAGAACCACAGGTTAATTACTATAGCTCTAACACAAAAACAGACAGTGAATGAGATGAGTGCAGAGAGGGTGCCCTCATATGAATGTTTAATAAGGATGTTGACGTCTCTCGTAAATAAAAAGGGAAGTGTTTGGCAGTGATACCTCCTGCATTTAACAATAGAGCTCTGAACAAAGACCCATCACCATCCATCCACTTAGCTGCATTCACACATCCCACAAACACGCACAGTGGCTGTGAATATTAATAATTAAAGTGGTCATTAAGCTGGTGATTGAAGAGTAGATAATGGAATCGGAGAACAGGAAAAGAAGAAGTGGGGGATAAGAAAGAAGATCAATGCTGTATTACTTTATATGAAAAGACAAACCTATAGTAGTTAATCTAAAGATCCTAATAAAACTCTCAGGTGTCTCTGTAAAATGTTTGTACATTAACCAGGACAGGGAAATCATATTTTTTTTATAAGGTAACCTCTCAGATAGGCCTGATATATTACAGTAAGTTATAGGCATTTAAACAAAATTAGAAATAAACTAAATAAATGCCCTTCAGATTCTAATGCTTGCATTGTCTACAGTAGCAACTAGATTGGTGTTGCTGAATGAGATCTTGGGTCATATTTAAAAGTAAATAAATAAAAAATCCTCCTAAATTAAAACCCAAATGGCTAGTACATCTTGGATTAAGATCATAGTTAGACTTTAAACTGTCTTTGGCTGCTCACAGAATCAGAATCCTTTGAGTAGGTAGTTGTTTTAAATAAATAATTACTTCACAATCATTAAAACAGCATGTTCTGTGTAGTTTGAAGGTGAATGAAATCTGGACGTACTACATTGGGTACATGCAGCCATGAGTCTTTTTGGGAAAGATGCAACATGTTTTTCACACCTGGATTTTGGGATCCTCTGCCATTCCTCCTTGCAGATCCTCAGTTCTGTCAGGTTGGATGGTAGACGTTGGTGGACAGCTATTTTCAGGTCTCTCGAGAGATGCTCAATTGGGATGCTCAAGTCAGGGCCCTGGCTGGGCCATTCAAAAACAGTCACAGAGTTGTTGTGAAGCCAATCCTTCATCATTTTAGCTGTGTGCTTAGGGTCATTGTTTTGTTGGAAGGTGAAACTTCGGCCCAGTCTGAGGTCCTGAGCACTTTGGAGAAGGTTTTCCAGGATATCCCTGTACTTGACCGCATTCATCTTTCCCTCGATGGCAACCAGTCGTCCTGTCCCTGCAGCTGAAACCCACAGCATGATGCTGCCACCACCATGCTTCACTGTTGGGACTGTATTGGACAGGTGATGAGCAGTGCCTGGTTTTCTCCCCACATAACCGCTTAGAGTTAAGGCCAAAAATGTATATCTTGCTCTCATCCGACCAGAGTCCTTCAGGTGTTTTTTTTTAGCAAACTCCTTGGGGGCTTTCATATGTCTTGCACTGAGGAGAGGCTTCCGTCAGGCCACTCTGCCATAAAGCCCCGACTGGTGGAGGGCTGCAGTGATGGCTGACTTTCTACAACTTTCTCCCACCTCCCGACTGCATCGGTGGAGCTCATCCACAGTGATCTTTCGCTTCTTCTTTACCTCTCTCACCAAGGCTCTTCTCTCCCGATAGCTAGGAAGGGTTCTTGTCGTCCTAAACGTCTTCCATTTAAGGATTATGGAGGCCACTGTGGTCTTAGGAACCTTAAAGGGTTAGTTCAACCAAAAATCAAAATTATGTCTTTAATGACTCACCCTCATGTCATTCCAAACCCGTAAGAAGAGAGAACTGAAGATGAACACCAAGCCGAGCCAGATAATGAACAAAAGACTGACTCGTTCACGAGTCAAGATCCGTTTCTGTCAGACGTGTCCGATTCGTGAACCGAGGAGCTGATGATACTGCGCATGTGTGATTCAGCGTTACGCAAACCGACACACAGAACGTCTGAACCGAACTGATTCTTTTGATGATTGATTCTGAACTGATTCTGTGCTAGTGTTATGAGCGCGGGTAAACCGAAGGCTTGAATCAAGGGCAATCATCGCAAGTGACGCCATTAAGTCGAGGGCAAAAGAACCGGTGAACCGTTTTCTTCAACCGAATTATTGAATCGAACTGTTCCCTAAGAACCGGTTCACAGAAAAGAACCGAACTTCCCATCACTACTGGTGATCCGAAAACCGATGCAACCGGTTCTTGACTTGAGAATGAGTCAGTCTTTTGTTCGTTATCTGGCTCGGCTTGGTGTTCATCTTCAGTTCTCTTTTCACAGCAGTTCAGCCAGTGTATTGTTTGAGTAAATGAAACTTCATTTTTCGAAGAAACTAACCCTTTAAGTGCAGCAGACATTTTTTTTTGTTTCCTTGGCCAGATCTGTGCCTTGCCACAATTCTGTCTCTGAGCTCTTCAAGCAGTTCACTTGACCTCCTGATTCTCATTTGCTCTGACATGCACTGTGAGCTGTAAGGTCTTATATATACTGTTGTGTGGCTTTCCTAATCAAGTCCAGTCTGTATAATCAAACGCAGCTGGACTCAAATCAAGGTGTAGAACCATCTCACGGATGATCAGAAGAAATGGACAGCACCTGAGTTAAATATATGAGCGTCACAGCAAAGGGTCTGAATACTTAGGACCATGTGATATTTCAATTTTTTTTTTTTTAATAGATCTGCAAAATTGTCAACAATTCGGTGTTTTTCTATCAATATGGCGTGCTGTGTGTACATTAATGAGGAAAAAAAATTAACTTTAATGATTTTAGCAAATAACTGCAATATAACAAAGAGTGAATACTTTCCGTACCCACTGTATATCAGTCATGTTGTAATTGTCGTGATCTACCAACATCAGTTCTGTTTCCATGTGTCCATCAGATCAGTGTAATAGAGGGGGAAGATAGAGAGAGGAGAAAGGAAGCAGAAAGAGGTCAAAATGAGCTTGTTTTCCCTTAAGACACTTTAAGTCCATCGCACACACTTATGTTTTCAGAAAGAGCCTCATTTTGTGGTGCCATCTTTATTTATTATTTAGGATTTGGAAATGGTGCTGCTTTTTGTTGTTGTAACCAGCAACCATTTTTCAGGGACATTACATAATTCTGTCATACACACACACAGGCTCACAGTCAACCATGCTTGGATTTTCTGATGTAGTAAACTTGCTCGATAGCCCACCTGGTACAGAGTATTGTGATACACAAGTCTGTTGCTTCAGCAAATGCCTTTTGTTTGCTTTGAATTACTGAGATTTATTTAAATATGCATGTCTAATTTGACAAGAATGCATGTGAATCAATCAACTTGTATAGACCCTTTTACAGTTGGTAAACAAGGTGACGTATTTGTGTGGGCGGAGCTTAGCTGGAGGCAGAAAGATTCCCCTCAACACTTGAACAAACGGTAGCTAGCGAGTTTTCTTAGCTTGTTTTTTTTAACAATGGCTAGAGAAAATCTGAATATATCTGCTTTATCTGAATATTTAAGGTCACTCACTGTCCGGGACCGCAATAATTATTTGAAAAAGTTAACTTTAACGGACGGAACCAGATTGGTCGACCCGTACACGATCACTCATTGGATAGACGATCTGACAGGATTAAGTTACCTCCGATTGAGTGGCCTGACATCTACACTTTCAATTCAATTCAATTCAAGTTTATTTGTATAGCGCTTTTTACAAAATAAATCGTTACAAAGCAACTTTACAGAAAATTATGTTTCTACAATATTTAGTAGTAGCTAGTAGTTTGTGCACATTTGACAGGATTTTAGAAAAAATAATAATAATAATACAAGACGTAGTCAGCTAGACGATGAACTATCAATATTATTAAGTTATTATATGATTCAGTCACACATTTAGCAATAATTGTTAGTTCTGTTTGTTGATTCAAGGTTAGCATCATCTGGGGTCCTCTGAGGGTCAGCATCATCTCCTCCCAGGTGTTCTGGATCCAGACTGGAGCTTGTTTAAATCCTAGTTACCACGGGATATAAATCCCGTGGCGAAACATAGAAACAAAATACAGACATCATTAGCATAGCTGCTGATCCAACAAAGTAAAATTAGTTTAACCCAAGCTAATGAATAGAAATGCAACTTTGAACAGATGCAACTACACTCACAATTAAAAAGAAACATTATTCGAATGCTTGGCGAAAGAGATGTGTTTTTAATCTAGATTTAAACAGAGAGAGTGTGTCTGAACCCCGAACATTATCAGGAAGGCTATTCCAGAGTTTGGGAGCCAAATGTGAGAAAGCTCTACCTCCTTTAGTGGGCTTTGCTATCCTAGGAACGACTAAAAGTCCAGCGTTTTGTGACCTTAGGGTGCGTGATGGGTTGTAGCGTGGTAGAAGGCTAGTTAGGTACGCTGGAGCTAAACCATTTAGGGCCTTATAGGTAAGTAATGATAATTTGTAACTGATACGGAACTTAATAGGTAGCCAGTGCAGAGACTGTAAAATTGGGGTAATATGATCATATTTTCTTGACCTCATAAGGACTCTAGCTGCTGCATTTTGGACTACCTGTAGCTTGTTTATTGACGAAGCAGGACAACCACCTAGAAGTGCATTACAATAGTCCAGTCTAGAGGTCATGAATGCATGAACTAGCTTTTCTGCATCAGAAACCGATAACATGTTTCGTAGCTTGGCAATGTTTCTAAGATGGAAGAATGCAGTTTTTGTAACATTGGAAATATGATTTTCAAAAGACAAATTGCTGTCTAATATAACACCCAGATTTCTGACTGTAGAGGAAGTAACAGTACATCCGTCTAGTTGCAGATTGTAATCAACAAGATTCTGTGTAGTGTTTTTTGGTCCAATAATTAATATCTCTGTCTTATCCGAATTTAATTGGAGAAAATTGTGTGTCATCCAATCTTTTACATTTTTAACACACTCTGTTAGCTTAGATAATTGGGAAGTTTCATCTGGTCTCGTTGAGATATATAGCTGAGTATCATCAGCATAACAGTGGAAGCTAATTCCGTATTTTCTAATAATATTACCAAGGGGCAACATATATATTGAAAATAGAAGGGGACCTAGGACGGATCCTTGTGGCACTCCATATTTTACTGATGATAAATGAGATGACTCCCCATTTAAGTAAACAAAATGGTAGCGATCGGACAGGTAGGATCTAAACCATCTTAGAGCCTGCCCTTGAATACCTGTATAGTTTTGTAATCGATCTATGAGTATGTCATGATCTATGGTGTCGAACGCAGCACTAAGATCAAGTAAGACTAGAAATGAGATGCAGCCTTGGTCTGACGCAAGGAGCAGGTCATTTGTAATTTTAACAAGTGCAGTTTCTGTGCTATGGTGGGGCCTAAAACCTGACTGAAATTCTTCATACATATCATTTTTATGCAGGAAGGTGCTCAATTGAGCAGACACAACTTTCTCTAAAATTTTAGACATAAATGGAAGATTTGAAATAGGCCTATAATTTGTCAGTACACTAGGATCTAGTTTTGGTTTCTTAATAAGAGGCTTGATAACCGCCAGCTTGAATGGTTTTGGGACGTGTCCTAAAGTTAACGACGAGTTTATGATATTGAGAAGCGTTTCTTCTGCTACAGGTAACAGCTCTTTCAGTAATTTAGTGGGTACAGGATCTAATAAACATGTTGTTGGTTTAGATACAGTGATAAGTTTATTTAGCTCTTCCTGTCCTATGGTTGTAAAGCGCTGCAGTTTATCTTTGGGTGCGATGGATGAAACTGAAGTGTTAGACGCTGTAGAATCTACATTCGCTATTGTATTTCTAATGTTATCTATTTTATCAGTGAAGAAATTCATAAAGTCATTACTATTTAACGTTGGTGGAATATTTGAATCAGGTGGCATCTGGTAATTTGTTAACTTAGCCACTGTGCTAAATAAAAACCTTGGATTGTTTTGGTTATTTTCAATGAGTTTGTGTATATGGTCTGCCCTAGCAGTTTTTAGAGCCTGTCTATAGCTGGACATACTGTTTTTCCATGCAATTCTAAAAACTTCTAAGTTAGTTTTTCTCCATTTGCGTTCAAGACTACGAGTTAATTTCTTGAGAGAGTGAGTATTACTGTCATACCATGGTACAGTACGTTTTTCTCTAACTTTTTTCAATTTGATTGGGGCAACAGCTTCTAATGTATTAGAGAAAATAGTGCCCATGTTGTCAGTAATTTCGTCTAATTCGTGTGTATTTTTGGGTACAATTAGCAGTTGAGATAGATCAGGCAGGTTATTTGCGAATCTTTCTTTGGTGGCTGGAACAATAGTTCTGCCCAGACGGTAACGCTGCGACATATAGTTAATATCAGTTATACGCAGCATGCACGATACAAGGAAATGGTCTGTAATATCATCACTTTGAGGTACAATATCTATAGCAGTAAGATCGATTCCATGCGATATAATTAAATCTAGTGTATGATTAAAACGATGAGTGGGCCCGGTGACATTTTGCTTGACTCCAAAGGAGTTTATTAGGTCAGTAAACGCAAGTCCTAATGTATCATTTGCATTATCAACGTGAATATTAAAATCTCCCATGATTAGCGCCTTATCAACTGTAACTAGAAGGTCTGAGAGGAAATCTGCAAATTCTTTCAGGAATTCTGTATACGGCCCTGGTGGTCTATACACAGTAGCCAGAGCAAGAGATACATTAGATTTATTTTGCATGTCTGACAGAGTAACATTTAGCAGAAGTATTTCAAATGAGTTAAACCTGTATCCTGTTTTCTGGGTAACATTGAGAATATCACTATATATTGTTGCAACACCCCCGCCACGACCAGTCTGACGGGGCTCATGCTTATAACAGTAGTTTGGTGGAGTAGACTCATTTAGACCAAAATAATCATTTGGTTTTAGCCAGGTTTCAGTCAAGCAGAGTACATCAAAACTATTATCTGTGATCATTTCATTTACAATAACTGCTTTTGGTGCGAGTGATCTAATATTTATGAGACCAAACTTTAAAAATTGTTTTTGTTCATTTACTTTACATTTTTCTGGTTTAATTACGATAAGATTTTTTCTAGATCCTACATTATATTTATATTTTGACCTCGCTATTCGGGGAACAGACACAGTCTTAATAGGTTTTACAGCGCAAGTACCTTTAGCATTTAAGCGGTTAGAACAAAACTCATCATAATGGTTATTTGAGAATTGTCTTACTAGTCACATGGAGCGAAGTGTCCTGGAGATGTTGTCAGAGAGAAGCTCCGCTCCAATTCTGCTGGGGTGTAATCCATCAGCGCGAAACAGTCTAGGACGCTCCCAGAAAAGATTCCAGTTATTAACAAATAGCAGTTTCTGTTCTTTACACCATGACAACAACCATTCATTTAAAGCAAAAAGTCTACTGAACCTTTCGTGTCCTCGTCGATACGTGGGCAGTGGTCCTGACACGACGATCGTCGCCGCGGGCGTCGTGCTGCGAACCGTCTCGATCAGGCTCCTGAAGTCCCTCTTCAGCGTCTCCGTCTGCCGCAGCGTGGTGTCGTTAACCCCGGCGTGAAGCACGACCGCTCTGGGGCTCTCGCCGTCCTTCAGGATCGCGGGTATCTGCGCAGAAACATCGAGAACACGAGCACCAGGCAAACAATGAGTGTGGACTTTACCTTCGGCTAACGTAGCACTTACGTGTCGGACGATGGAGTCTCCGATGATCACAGCGTCGCGTCCTGTCTCGCGGAGGGGAGCGAAGCGGTTCTGGATGGAGAGCTCGAAGGCAGGAGGGGGAGAAGTAGTCGCCCGGGACCCGGCTCGCGTCCTCCGCTGTGGATGCACCCAGGGTCCGTGGTGTCCCGGCGTCGCAGTGAAGGACATCTGGGAAGATCGCGTCCTGGGTGCACCGGGCCTGCGCAGAGAAACACACGGAGTAGACGTGGTGGGACCGTTAACAGCACGCTGTATACTTACCCCGGACTTGTGAGCGTCAGCCCGGGATGATTCCAGCGCGGCTCTCCGCTCTCTCAGCTTGGCCTGCCTCTGTTCCAGGTCGCGAATCTGCTTCCCCACGGCCTCGAGCTCGAGCTGCACAGAGTGGAGACATTCATCCGCCATTAAAGCAAGTAACAGTGAGTACAGCAGTGGTAATGTGTGAGAATAGAGTATTAGCAATGTAAGCGCAGTTAGCAGCAAACACGCTTGCTGATGCTAACTGGCTAAAAGCTAATAGCGGACCCGGGAGATCAAAATAAAACTAGTGATAGCGAGGCGCTCTGATTGTTTTTGTTGTAGAATACAATAGAGGATATATTCACGCGTTATATAAACGGAAACAATGATGTATAAAATTGGTTTTTAAGTTAAAAATAGTCAATGAAAAGAATATAGTGACGGAGCTCAAACGCAGTACAGCCGTCAACAGCAAACAGGAAGTGACAAGACAAGAGTGCTTACTTGATAGAGAAACCGAGCTTGTATAGTAAAGAGAAACAGGGCGTATAAATCCTTAGATTAAAGAGTGACATTACAGTAAAATTATTATTAAGATGTAAATAGTTTCTAGAAATAAAAATTCTGAAGACTGCAAATTAATTCTAAACTTTCTGTATTTATTCTTTCTTACCATGTTCTTAAATTCCGGTCACAATTAATCACAGCAATGTATATAAAATTTTCTCCGTCGATTCTGGCAACCAACAACACAACAAGACGACATTTTAAGCTCCTTGAGTAGCCGACCCTGTGTTGGTTTGTATTAGCCGCCTCCAGTTTTCCGTTTGTTTTGCCTCCAGCTAGTGCCGTGACGTACCTGTGATGTCCACGCAAAAGGGGTCTATTGATCAAGTCACTTGTGCCTTCATCAGAGCCACGCCCAGTTTGCCACACCTCTTCTCTCTGACTCATTGATAAAAAGTCTATTGTTTTTAGACCATTTGTCTAATGTTCTGTCCCATGGAGAGAACTTTGGGTGGAGAACTGTGCTACACTATCGATAAATGTACTACTGCATTCAAAAATATGCATACTTTTTTATGTACTAGAGGAAATCGAACATGCGAACAAGTCAACCGATGACTGCTCAGCCAAATACATTAACATTTTATTTTAAGTAAAATAAAAAATAAATTAAAAGTACATGAAAACTGTAATTATGACCCCTTTTTAAAAAAAATGAGGCTTACAGATTAAACTTTTGAATACAATAATCATTCTATTAAACCCTTGTTTCCTGACAATGGGTACAATGCGTGTTTGCATGAGATCAGTCAGCTAGCTAAACGGACATGTAATGAAGATGGGAAAGGTCAGTGTTTTTGCCTGCTGTGCTACAGCGATGTAGGGGTCCAGTGTGAGATTATTAGCTCTGATCTGCTCTGACGCGAACTAAAAGGTTCTCCATATCCTGGTGCCTCTGCTCTGTATAACACCAGTCACAGGCTGGTGGGTGAATACACACAAACACACACAAACATGTGTACTTTATCTTTTGCCAGCTACTGTGTATATTCAGCTCTGCTTTAAGCAATTATTTCAGTAGCTTAAAACCCTTATTTCTATGAACTTTTGTTCCTACAGTATATTGTGTCACTTTTCAAAATATTTTTGTGTGTTAGAATATTTCTTTGATCATGCACTCTCAGAAAAAAAGGTGCAAAAGCAGTCACTGGAGCAATACCTCTTCAAAAGATACACCTTTGTACCTTAAGCGTCCTACAGGTCCATAGATTCATTGCACACCAACTGAAATATTTCAGGTCTTTTATTGTTTTAATACTGATGATTTTGGCATACAGCTCATGAAAACCCAAAATCTCAAAAAATTAGCATATCATGAAAAGGTTCTCTAAACGAGCTATTAACCTAATAATCTGCATCAACTAATTAACTCTAAACACCTGCAAAAGATTCTTGAGGCTTTTAAAAACTCCCAGCCTGGTTCATTACTCAAAACCGCAATCATGGGTAAGACTGCCGACCTGACTGCTGTCCAGAAGGCCATCATTGACACCCTCAAGCGAGAGGGTAAGACACAGAAAGAAATTTCTGAACGAATAGGCTGTTCCCAGAGTGCTGTATCAAGGCACCTCAGTGGGAAGTCTGTGGAAAGGAAAAAGTGTGGCAAAAAACGCTGCACAACGAGAAGAGGTGACCGGACCCTGAGGAAGATTGTGGAGAAGGACCGATTCCAGACCTTGGGGGATCAAGGGCAGGGTCAATGCAGCTAGCTATCAGGAGATTTTGGAGCACTTCATGCTTCCATCTGCTGAAAAGCTTTATGGAGATGAAGATTTTGTTTTTCAGCATGACCTGGCACCTGCTCACAGTGCCAAAACCACTGGTAAATGGTTTACTGACCATGGTATTACTGTGCTCAATTGGCCTGCCAACTCTCCTGACCTGAACCCCATAGAGAATCTGTGGGATATTGTGAAGAGAAAGTTGAGAGACGCAAGACCCAACACTCTGGATGAGCTTAAGGCTGCTATCGAAGCATCCTGGGCCTCCATAACACCTCAGCAGTGCCACAGGCTGATTGCCTCCATGCCACGCCGCATTGAAGCAGTCATTTCTGCAAAAGGATTCCCGACCAAGTATTGAGTGTATAACTGAACATAATTATTTGAAGGTTGACTTTTTTTTTGTATTAAAAACACTTTTCTTTTATTGGTCGGATGAAATATGCTAATTTTTTGAGACAGTCATTTTGGGTTTTCATGAGCTGTATGCCAAAATCATCAGTATTAAAACAATAAAAGACCTGGAATATTTCAGTTGGTGTGCAATGAACCTAAAATATATGAAAGTTTAATTTTTATCATTACATTATGGAAAATAATGAACTTTATCACAATATGCTAATTATTTTTAGAAGGACCTGTATATAGCCAAAAATACATTGTAGGGTCAAAAATGATTGATTTTTCTTTTAAGCCAAAAATCATTAGGCTATTAAGTAAAGATCATGTTCCATATTCCATATCATGTTCTATGAAGATATTTTGTAAATTTTCTACCGTAAATATATTAAAACTTTTTTTATATTTTATTAGTGATATGCATTGCTAAGAACTTTATTTAGACAACTTTAAATTAGATTTTCTCAAAATTTAGATTTTTTTTTTTTTAGATTCCATATTTTCGATTTTCATCTGTACCTCGGCCAAATATTGTCCTCCTAACAAACCATACATCAATGACACGTTTGTTTATCAGATGATTTATAAATCTCAATTTTGAAGAATTTACCCTTATGACTAGTTTTGTGGTCCAGGGTCACATATTATTACCCAAAAGATACAGAAGTGTACCTTTTGAAAAGGTATTTCCCCAGTGACAGCTCTCGTACCTTTTTTTTTTTTTCTGAGAGCGTGGGTTATATTTCTATTTATTTTATTTTATTAATCTGACATCACATTTAGTTTGTGAAGACTAAATGTTTTGATCACTTGCAGGTGTGTGTTATATTTACTGCACATGTATTTATGATCTAAGGGTGTTTATTCGTGTTATTGGCGACTTTGTTGTCTTCATAATCATCAAAGATTAGACGAAATTGTTGTTTACAAAAATTTATTCATACAAATTTTACAACACAGGTTTTTTTGTTTGTTTTGATTTTTGTTTCTGACATGTATAATGGTGCCCTTGCGTGGCTCCCGTGTGTTATTGTACTAACGATCAACACAAGACAGAGGTTTATCTTAATGTTTAAGTAAGGCTTTGGGCACCATCAGTCTTCGCACACAAAATGAATTTCAAGGCTTAGAATGTTTAATGAATTCTACAACACACTATGCATAGAGAAGTTAAATCAAATAACCAGAAAGCCAGGTGGCACTTAAACAAAGTATGTTATTTGAGAAATAGGAGATGTGTGAGCAGGTGATTGCAGCATGTGGAGGGCCACTTAAGTGCCATCTGAAATTGGTGGCCATTTTAAAGATGAAGCAAAGGCACCCAAGCCGCAAGCTGCCTCCTGTGTCACAAAGCCTGCAGGAGAATGCAGAATTAAACACAGATTGATTTCACATGTTCACACTTTTACACACACACACACACACACACACACACACACACACACACCAGTAAAATGCATATGCAAACATGTACATCTCACTAACAAGCTTAAGCATATTTAACACTGCCAAAAACTGTAATGAAATTTGGAGGAATGCTTTTAACAGTTTTACATCAAAACATATTGTCTTTTATTTCATTTTTCACAATATTATTTGTTTTGCATGCATAAAGGGATTATTACAGAATACATCTGTTATGTATCACACCAAAGTTATCTAACAATGCTCTACTAATACTTATTACCACAGATTAAGATGCAGAGACACACGTCTCCATTGACTGACTGCTTTACGGTCGTAGACACAGAAAAGACATTTGACACCGATGTGAGAAGTGGGCAATGTGAGAAAGATAGAAAATTGTGGAAGGAAAAAAGAACAAAGAAAGAAACATTTATATGTCTGAACCACTGTAATCAAGTCGAATACACAATACACACACATTCATAGATGGATTTCAGTTTTCTTGTTTGTGAGATTTCAAAGTGGAGCAATTGCATGCTATAAGAGTAAAGCAAGAAGAACTGGATAGTGTTTCAAAAAGAGCATTCGTGTGAATCAGTGTTTGAAGATGCAGATTTAATTAGCATTTATGTACACTATAAAGGCCTGTTCAGTTCACACTACAAATTATGACTATAAAAATGAATTTGATGATTACTATTGATATCCACAACGGCTGTATGGTTTGTCATCTGCTGCTTTAAATGCTCAAGCTCGCCAAAGTCAGGTGCATCCTGATTGGCTGTCAGTTTTTATTGTTCATCAGCTAAAAATACAAACAAACAAACAAACACATTCTTTAAATGATTCAAACAACATTTGGACTTCCATATTCACATAGAACTGGAAATGAATAAACCTTTATAGTTCTAGCTTTTGTCATAGTTACTGTCCATGCTGTGAACGGGTCTCAAGAAGCTCTTTTTTTTTTTGGAAAGGTTCGTGCAAGATAAGAAAACGTGTTGAATGGCTTGTGAGATTGAAGCCATAGATGACAGTGGGAAGAACTTGACGTGAGTAAAAGCATGGAAGAGATGAGAGAGACCCCTCAGAAAAGCACTACGGCATCGAGCCTTAGAAACTCACCAGGAATTCAGGAGGCAACTGTCAGCAAATCGAACAAAAATGCCACAATCTCATCGTCTTGTAGACATTGGTGCAAATCTAAGTCTTCAGGGCTGTTGTAAATAAAAATAAAAATAAAACTTCTTTCTTAATGTCAGGAGGAAAAGGAAGGTATCGTTCAATGTAGTGATTGTCTTTCAGACTATTTATTTACTCATATTCAGACTGATGTATTTATAGACAAGGCATTGAAAGAAACATCAATGAATAAATAAATAAACAAATAAATAGCATTGTTAGCATTGGTAAAACTACACGACAAGGAAGATCGTTGCATTGTCAGGTGCTTCAGTACAAAAGAAAAACAATATTATTATCAAAATATTGTTCTTAATGTCTTACTTAATACATAAATACATGTTTATAAAGGACACATCTTCATAAATAGTGACTAACTCGCTCCAAAAGCTGTACATGTACATGATAGACGCGTTTGAAAAAGGCTACAAACAGGCGAGCCGCCGTCCTCTGCTTCTGTATCTCTGTCTGTACCTTTTGCCCAGGACTGCGGCCAGATACTTCTTCACGGCCATCTGCTTCCGGTAGTGACTGTAGCTGTCGGTGAAAACCCCGTCCGAGTGACGCTTTGAGAGCGGCTCGTTGTCGTCCTCTATCGTGCTTCCTCCCCTGCGTTACAGAAAACGGACAAAGCGTTCAAGAACAATTCCGAAACGGTCCACACTGACTGTGAGAAAAGAGCCCTGTCTCACGAAAATGCAATATCGGGATTTTTATTTATTTATTCGTATTTTGCATGCTATTTTTTACGTTAAAACTGACTTTGGTTTGCATGATACGCACATGATTGACGTGCATATAATTGTGCCAGTTCTTGCGTGCACGTGAAACGCACTTTGTTGGCATGCGCATTTTGGCGTAGATATAACACGCACATACCCACACCCCTAAACCCCTAAATGTCAATTTTTTGCATGTAAATAATACGTCACATAGAAACAGAAAATCATTCATTAGAATAAAAGGCACCCTTTTTGGACTTGAAGTGTGCATATGTTAATAAATAATCTAGTTGTGTGGAAAGTTAAGGCTATTTATACAAAATGCTTTAATTTGGTCTGTGTTTCGGAATATCAGTCCCGCCCCGCTATTCGGGTATAGACTTTAGTTTGAAAAAAAAGAAAAGGTTTCACACTTCAAAACTTCGCGGGAGTTCTGCATTCCGTTCTGTTGCGCTTGTTTTCAAAAGCAAGAACGCGTTCCTGTGTGAACGCCCCCTTATTCTTCCAGACTCTTACGAATGTTCAAACCCGGACATATAAAGTTGATATAGCGTTTTTATAACAAGTTCAAGAGTTGGAAGTGAAGTAACTAATGAGAGAGCGAAGAGGAGAGATGGAGAGAGCAACAAAAAACGTTTGTGTTCTTACCCCACGCGTTTGGCCATCAGTGTATGCAGGTATTTCCGCGCGGATAACTGACCGAGCGCTTTCCGGTAGGCTTTATTAAACATCCCGTCAGCGTGCCTTTCCAGTCTGGAGGACAAAATGACAAAAAATATCGTGCCATTTATTTTTTATTTTTTTCTTGCGCAAACGTCTTAAACAGGAGAATGTCTCGATTTGTCTTAGCATGCAGAACAGTGTAACAAAAATGAACCACATTATTAAACAAATGGGTCGCATTTTGGGAATGCATAGAAATAGAATAGGAGATCTGTTAGAAGGAAGTATCACCTTTTCGATGGAGGACTGTATAACGTGTATGCGTCTTCAGTGACTGAAGGAGAGCTCCGAATAGTGATCTGGTCACTGTCAAAGGTCAGATCCGTTAATGAGTGTCCCTCCTCGTCAAATCCTGCGGTCTCCATCCTGTAACAAGACATCAAGTCATTTCATTTGCAAGGAATTAACACAGGATATAACTGTGAATTTAACGTGCTCTAAATATTTTAATTACATACTATTGTAGCCTATAACAACAACATATTAAAGACATTTCTCTAATATTGCTTTAAATTTACAAATAGCGTTTTGAGGAAATTGTGTTCTTTCTTTGGGACATGTGATAGATAGTTTTGGTTGTATTACACTTTATTATGCCGCTTACAATGTCTTAACATTATTGACGATCATAATAAAATCACGTTATGAAATTAAATCAATTGTAGCGCACTTTCTAATCAAAGCGCGTTCATACCTTTGACGCTCTTTCAAATCGTTCGATTCTACGCGAAACAGAACACTCAACACGTCTCGAGTGTCCTATATAACTTATTATTTATTATTAGATATACGTCCAACAAAAAAAAGACTTATATTTAAACATTTTTACACTTGTTAATAAAACGCTTTATTAATTTATAGTGTTATAGGCAAACGTTTTCTCGTCCAACTACGCTACAGTCAGATCCTCCTAACCCGGATCGTTACCGAGCGTTAGGTGAGATCTGGTTTTATACAGTCTCTGTGTGAGACGGACGGTCAGTTTCCGTACCTGATGCTCGGGTAACTCAACGGCGAACACACGTGGCATTGTACGAGGAGCCCGTAGATGAGGAAAGCAAGAGTCGTTTTGCTGCTCGTCATCATTCTGTGGAAGATAAAGATAGAAATTAGAACACAGAGAAATATTTAGAACTTTAACTCTTCGACGTTCCAAACTGGATCGTTCCTTTCTCCCTCTATTAGTTTAATAGCAGCAGCAGGTGTCTCTTCAAATATACAAATATGTACTGTCAAAACAGCCTACTTTGTTTTATCTCAGACCCGAATGAGTGTCCACGGAGTACCGGTCTCTGCAGCAGTGCTTCACATGCACGGTCCGGTGGAGACTGCGACGACGATGAGATGGATGAAGCTCTCTCTCTCTCTCTCTGTCTCTTTCAGTCTGCTCTTTAAACTTTTCTGTGCGTCACTTTGTTATCCTTATGAGCACAGAACGGATTTTTCCTCAGATCTCCGTGATGACAGTCGAACGGATATGAAACGAGTTATCATTTGTCTTCATCTCTCATTATAGCATCGCGAGTTTTATTCTCGGAGCCCTTGCTTCTGGACCCTTTTCACTCCCCACTTTAGAGACAGTGTCGACGTCATCCTCCCTTTTTATGGAGAGATCACTGTACTTTTCCTTCCTCCAAACAAAAAACACGTGAGGTTTCCGTGTTTTATGGGGGACTTTCCATAGACATAATTATTTTTGTACTGTACAAACTGTATATTCTATCCCCTAACCCACCTTACAGAAAATGCTCTGTATTTTTACATAAAAAAGTAGTATAGACTACTGTGTTTTTCTAATGGGGGCCAAAAAATGTCCCCATATAAAATTAAATTTGGGGCATTACTGATCCTTGTGGGGCGTTCTTAGAATTTTCATTTCACATATACATTTTATATTAATAGTGCATATAAATAATATAAACTGTTTTTAATATATTTAATATGAGTTTATTTGTTCAAAAATATACATGATTTAAAAGGGATAGTTCACCCAAAAATGAAAATTATGTAATTAATTGCTCACTCTTGTGTTGTTCCAAAACTGTAAGTCCTTTCTTCATCTTCAGAACACAAATTAAGATATTTCTGATGAATCCCGAGAGCTTTCTGAGACAGCAAGGTATCAACAATATGGTCATGCAGAGTATGAGCTTTATAAGTAACAAACAGCCAATATGGTAGTAATGTGCATAATGATAAGCTACTAGTTAAAAGTGAGAAGAGGGACTTAAATGAAGTGTCACTATCAAAACTTAAAAGTGTCTTACACAGATTTCTCTGTGCCTGCTTGAAAATGGTCAGTGAGAAGCCAGTCTAGTTTCTGCCTGCTCTGACCCGCCTCACAGAGCAGCAGTTGCTGCGTAAATGCATTCATACCACACCGAGCAGCATTACAATAAAAGATGACTAAATGCCACTTCAGAAGCGTCGTGAGTCACTTACGTGTTTCCCCCTATTCTTTTCAGCCTATTGGAACATTTCCCACTTTTCCCTTTTCATTCACATTTTGTTCTAAAATATTTTGGGACGTCTGAACTGCTATATTTTATAAAACATTCAGCTATATTCAGGTTTATTTTGAGCCTGTTTTTGTTTGTCCTAACCAGGTTTGTCTACACAGTCTTTTCCGATCCAAGACCAGGGCTGGTTTGAGAAACGGGGGAGATAGAGATCTGTGTCAAAATGTGCAAAAGAGAAGTCATTGCATGTTCCCTGCCATCTTCATGAAGCACACGTAAAGAAATACGTCATTATTAACCCGTTTCATCATTACTAGGGATGGGCTATACCACTTATTTCATTTTCAATACGATACCAATACTTTTAAAGGCCAGTATCGTCAATATCGATAGGATCCTTCTATGGACAAGCTGTTCCATGCATAAAATTGATCTTTTTATTCTGACAGTGTATGATTTATATTGACAAAATAGAACATGATCAATATGAAGTTTTAACATTCCATTTAAATGTAGGCAACATTTTCAAAACTATGTAGGCTACAATTTCAATTGGTTTAATGTGAAGCAACTCTTCTTTGTTCCCCAAAACATCAGTGATGTTTTTGAGAAACACAGCGCTGTTTGTAATGAGTCAACGCTCTGTGATTGATTGATTGATTCTGTCCTGCAGATGAGGAGGAGAGGTGAGAAGAGTTAAACGAGGAGACAGGGCTCGGGTTTTAATGGACGTCGGTGGAGAGACTGGGCTGGCTTATCACTTAAGTAAATCTGCACCTAGGCTAATCAGATTTGCAAATAAAAAATTCATTTTGGATTTATCTATCTTTGGAGTTAACACCGGAAAAAGCTATTTTAATTGCCTCTTGCAGTCAGGGAGTAATTGAAAACGGAGCCATCAAGTCGGACAGTTCATGCCTCGGTGATGCTGTTTGCATTATTTATCACAGAAGATGAGGATTAGATGACACTTTTGTCAAATATGGGCTACACACGTTTACACGTAGCATCAGAATCATTTTTAAGTCAGTATTTTCTGAACTGCTTCATACAGAGCAAATCAGAAAGACTGTAGACACAGAATTACATATTTGGAAATGGCAGGGACATTTTTATATAACCATAAAAATATATATTCTAAGATCCCATTAAGGGATGAAAACGTTAATTCTAGATGGTGTCTATATGTTTAAAAAGTGATGTTTTTTTGTTTGTTTTAAAGTTAGTTGCTGTTCAACACGGAGGGAACATTTCATTATCATTTCACTAACGTTGTGGGAACGTTACATTTGAATGTTTTCTGAACTTTTTGAAACAATTAGTAAGTTGTAATGTTTAAGACGAGTGTCAAACTAAAACATTTCAGAAAGAAAAATAACTCCATGAATGATATAGCATTAAATAGCTAATGTTGAGGATGTTATTAAAGACCAGATAACTTCTTATAAATATTATTTTTTTAAATCACTTTATTTTGATAGTCCACCTCAGACATTAGGTAACTGCATTTCAACTAGCAGTCATTAGAGTAGTGGATGTCTGCTATATTGGTGCACTAACACACATTCTACATACAGTGTAGTTATACTTTAATGAGAACAAGTTGACATGTTGCAAAGTAACTAGTGACTAAAAGTAGACTATCAAAATAAAGTGAACCTTGTAAGATCATTAGCCAAAGTTTTGGGCATGTTCTCCGTTAGCTGGGTAGAAGCTGTACATTTTCAATGCACACACACACACACACACACACACACACAATATACTGGAAACTGCAGAAAAAACTCCTAAAATAATTCTGCTTATGCTGCATCCACCTCTAAGGTTAGCCCTAAATACACATACACCGAGAGTTATGTTGCTTATTGTTAATTATCCTGCATCAGACAATGTCCCAGTCATAACCCATCCAGTTTTGTCCTGTGTTTGCTTTTATGGCTCATTTGAACATATGTCTCTGTTTGCCTTAATTAGTAAAATAAGCTTGTGTCTGTGTCCTTTATGAGGCAAATATGACATTTATTTTGTGCATAAGGAAGTGTGCACAACATACGACACTGTCAACATGCGTGCAACTTGTGTAAACAAATAATGCAGCAATTTTGTTCAAATTAAAATTATATTTGGATTCTACATGCACGGAGACCATTAACCTCTTCATTCTCTTGTTTTCTCTGTGGAAAAATTTCATTTTAATGTCCAATTATAAAAAATTAGTAAAATGAATACTAATTATATAAATTAAAAACTAACAATTAACATTTACTGTAACAAATTTACAGACCTGACAGCAGGAACAGCACATTTATGTAGCGCTATAGTGTAGAAATTTGCATGCAATTTTGAGTTGGCATGATTTGTAAGGTTATATATAACTGTTTGATTTACTGTCCAACATTGGCTATGTGTATCACTGCCACTGTTAAATGATGCATTAAATGACAGGATTCAAAGATTCTGGTATTTTGGTTGCCCACTTTAAATTAAAATTAAGGCCATAATATTGACTCCAAAGTACGTAATACAAAATATATTTTGGGCTCTTTTTGTGGATTTTGAAGGCTGGAATTTTGTGATTGTCTATTAAAAATGCACCATTCAAAGCTTTAAAAGCTGACAGATAGCCAGTCAAGAGATGATCAAATCGTGCGATAGTGTTTCTTGGCACAGCTGCTGCATTTTTAACCACATGAAGCTTTTTAATCAAGCCTGCATGGTGTTTACTCGGTAATTCATTACAATAATCTAGGCTTAAGGTCATGGACACATTAATTCACGTCTCTTAGTTAAGCCACATTTTGGAGTTGGAAAAAGGCTGTGCAAATTGGTGCAAAGATTGGAAATATGATTCATTACTGGAACTTGTGTTGTAAAAATGCCGTTCGAATTGGGCAACGTACTTGGTCAGGTCATAGTTTTCACTTTTTCTTCTATCAGTAATCTCATCAGTTCATTTGCGGTTACAAGACATCTTGAAAGTACCGTATATGTACTCAAGTGAGTTTTTAATGTGGCCAATGTTTAGACTTGCACATATATTAATGCAATCATCTGCCTAGAATCCTGCAGAGCTGACCAGCTGTACTGATTTCAGATAGATCGATGATTCGGTCAAGGATTGTACTGGCATTGAAAAATATTTAGCTGCTGCATTCATATAATACATACTTTCAGTTCTCTTTTAGATCATTGGTCAAAGCCAAAAGGGGGCAGCAAAGTAGAGGTATTGAAAAAACTCAAGCGACTTGAAATCAGAATCACTCTCATCAAAAGTTCAGTGCTGCCCTAGTTATTGTTTGGACCAAAAATCATACTGGTTTCTCATTTGAATTAGACAAATTGTTGATTGATATTAAGCCACTTCAAATTAAACATTAGGTTGGTTATTATAACTGAGAATAGATGTTATGTTTATAAACATTGAGACTACTTCTCCCATTAATAAATGTAGATTTATTTTGATCTAAACAGCCATTTGCATTTTGATTGCAGGATGGGGATTATAGTCATAGATCTCAAAATCCTCTGCCTGGAAATCATCAATTCGTTCAACTTTGCGTTTGATCCTGAGTTTGGGGAATGGACGTGGCTCTCGCCGAATCTGTGGATACAAGACAAGTGTCAGAATCATACTTTCTGCATATTTACACTGGAGTTTAACATGGACAGTATTTATGGGTGAAGGTGATAAAAGTCTAAATCTAAAAGGTCTTTGCACACCAAGTCTGAAATTCTAGTCTGAAGTTTTCGCTTGTTAAAAGATAAATACGACCTCATGTTGTGTTGATCATGTTTACACACTGCCTCCGAAACTTTCGCCCATCATAACTTCTGCGTTTTCACATTTGTAGCAAGCATTTTGATAGGAAACGATGATGAATATGAAAACAATCGGTAAGAACGCAAACGAAAATTTCAAATGCAATGTGCAAGGACCTTAACACCTACAGAAATACCTGTAGAATCATGCATATAGTTTAATTTAAGCAACCTACCTGCTCCTTCAACGCCTCAATGTGATTGGTGTAGATGTGGGCGTCACCTAATGTATGCACAAAATCCCCAGGCTACAATAATAATAAATAAAAAAAACACGATAAAAGAGGAGTACAAAGATTGGTTAGTCCATGAAAAAAATGTAATAAAATAGCATGATTGTAGACACTGAATGGTTAAATGTTTAGTGTTCACCTTGAGTCCGGTGATGTGGGCGATCATGTAGGTGAGCAGGGCGTAGCTGGCGATGTTGAAGGGCACACCCAGACCGATATCACCAGAGCGCTGGTACAGCTGACACGATAACTCACCGTCAGACACGTAAAACTGACACAAGGCATGACACGGGGGCAGCGCCATCAGAGGGAGGTCTGCCAACAACACATCCATCAGCATGCAGAAAAACACCGAGATCTGATACTGGACTGCATCTGGTTTATTACTGACCAAAACTACTTTAAATGTATTCCACACTTTTTAATCTTTAAATATACTTTTAGAAATATATTTAACTAGATTTAGTTCAATGAAATACAGCTTTAAGTAAAATGTCACATGAAAAACTTTTTACTTTTTGAAGTGCTAAAGTTGCTATTGTGCTTAAAGTGAACACAAAATGAATTACATTTGGAAATTGAAAAAAAGTTGAAAAATATAAATGTTAGATGAAAAGCTTAAGCTTAAAAGACAAATAAATGTGAAAATAAGAAACCTTGGAAACTAATTTGTTAAAAATGAAAAATATATATTTTAATACTTGAAAATGTTGCCTTGGCAACTAAACAAAATAAGTTTAAATACAAAAATGACAAACTTAAATTTAAATAAAAATGAATCTACATAATTAATATTTTAAGAAAAAGTCTCTAAGTGGCATTTCAGATTATTTTCTAAAATGAGCATTTTTCTCAGACTCCTGTGTTTATGTTCAGTTATATGACTTAAAAAAAGAACGTATTAATTGCTATTAAAATGAAATCACTGAACTCACACAAAGAAGCCTGATAAAAAAAAAATAATAATTTTAGAAGAAAATTTCAAATGCCACTTAAGAGTCTTTACATCTGAACTCCTGTCAAAACGACAAAAACACTTTACGAAACTACTAAAACGTACAATAAAAACATAAAATAAATGAATAAAAGGAAATCCAAAACATTTATGAATATCATCATAATAAATAAATAGCACTGAAGTAAGAGTGTTGGAGGGTGATGAAGTCAGTCGAGACCTTTAGGGTTCCACGCACACATGATGATCCTCCGGTCCTCTGGGTTCGACCGGATGGTGTCGATCACTTTCTGTAACTGGTCAACACCTTGCCCAGAGTAATCTTCATGGAGAGAAGACACCACAGATGAGCGCACCGTACATGCATTAAAAGAGAAGTGTTGGAAACCTACACCATATGCTCATCGCTGCCATCGTGTGTCGTGTCCATTGGCTGTACGTAAAGAAGGGCACTTACCAGTGTGCATGTCTTTGTATTCAGCTCCAAAGTGCCTCCACTGAAAGCCATACACGGGACCCAGATCTCCTTCCTCTCGATGCGTGAAGCCGCTCTTATCCAGAAACTCCCTGGAGCCGTTAGCATCCCAGATCCTCACACCCTTCTCCGACAGCTCTCTGGCGTTGGTTGAACCCTAAACTCAACGGAGAAGTGAGTTTAATAGACTAATTCAGTAAAAACGCACACTGGATAAAAACTTCTGGAAAATCAATCAATCAAGAGTTTATTGTCATGTGGACAGAAAACACAGTCATGCTCAACGAGGAAAACCTCTAGCAGCCAGAGACATACGAATAAGTACAAAAACATATTATAAAGTTACAACTGCTGATGCATGTACAGAAGTGTGAGTGCAATAAATCCTGCATGTATAGATATGCATGTGTATAAATATATAAAGGTGAAATATATACAATGTTTACATGTAAATAGCCAATAATAATAATAAGGTATTTTAAGAGCATATGCATAAAACCATATAAACATGAAGCATGTTCATGCATGTAAAGTGTTATATTGGTGTATAAAGTGAGTAGTGTAATGTAAACAGACAAAAATGCATGGATTAATGTAACGTCGGGGACATACTAAACATAACAAATATCATAAAGTAGCAGTAGTAGTGTATTTTTATGCAATGCCATGTCAGCATCTCAAGCTATTTTCATCGCAAAAACCTATTTAAAAAAAATATACAAGTATAACAAATACAATAAAAACCAGCAAACAAACAACGTGTTTTATTACACAATTTTTTGTTAATACAGGGTTTTGCACAGAAAATTAAAAAAAACATTCCAGGACTTTTCAAGCAGCACTTTTTTGGTTTTCAAGGACTGAAAGCAGAGATCATGTTAAGAGTAGGGTCTGCACCTTTAAACAAAAACGCATGAGACAGTCTTGTGTGACCCATGCAACATCTGGTAGAAAAGAAAAGAAATATCACAAATAGTGTGGGATATTTTCCTACCTTGATAAACCACAGCAGCTCCTCCAATATGCCTTTCCAGAAAACCCTTTTGGTGGTCAGCAGAGGAAACTGATCTGTGAAAGAGATTAGTCCCATTTCAACATTAGAGTCTACAGAAGTGGTTGTGGTTGAACTATTTCCTTTAAGACAGACATGATCTACTAATGTACTAATGTCATTCAAGCATTGCAATTGTTAATGTTTCTATACTCGGACACCTAACAGAAGTGACTTTTTATTCACATTTGCGTTGTTATCTGGTTTCCTTGTAAGCTTACACTTGACTTATTATCGTTTTTCCATGAACACAATGCCATCCAACTCATCTTCAGGGAAAGTTGCTAAAGGAAGCTCGAGTTGTTGATAAAAGAGGATGTGATGTCGTTGCGCGATGACGTCACCAAGACGCAAAATCGTCAATGCATCAAATCTCAGCAAATAAATAAATAACTACTTTTTATCATTTAGATTTGTTTGAAAATAATATAAATACATTATATTTGATGTTGCTGTTGTTATGTTTTGCACACTTTGAGACGTGCAATGTTTCCCTCTTCACATTATCTATGTGTGACGTTACGTTAACTGAATTAAGAAAAAACCTGCACAAATAAAAATAAAAAAAATAACTGATCAACAATCGCAAGTCAACGGTGTACCGTAGCTTTGATAAATAAACAATTACTCTGTTATTATAATTAAATGGAACAATTGCAAAAGCAGCTATATCAATTCATGTGATGTGAAGACATGTTTGGTTTACTCTTTTTATGTAATTTAAGTGGAAAAATACATGCTGTTTTATCGTTTGAGTCACTAATAATGGCTAACGTTGAATTTGTTGCTAGGTGCTGACGGAAGAAACAAAAGTTGCTAGGGTAGAGTGGAAAGTTGTTAGATTTAGCGACAGAATAGCTGCTGGAGCTGACCTCTGAGGCTGTATCTGGCCTGTGTCCCGAACACAGAGATGACTCCGGTCCCGGTCCGGTCTCCTCTGCTCGCGCCGCGCTGCAGGACATACTCGACCAGACTCAGATACCCGCGCTCGTCACAGAACAGAGACACGTGCTGCTGCTCTCCGCGCGCGTCCGCGGACTCGGAGCCGTGGCCATTGGTCAGTTCCTCCGCGGTGCTGGACATCTTCTTCTGATAGAGATTATATTTAATTCTAAACTCAACTCTGAAACAGATGCACGGTTTATTATTCCCGCGAAACTGTTCGTCTTCTTCTCTCAGTTTTTTTGGCGGGTTACAGACAGTCAGCAGACAACAGCTGTATACCGCCACCTACGATACTGGAGAGTCTAAAATCATCTCTTCATTCATCTGTGTTTATAATGTCCCAATATGACCTGTTTCATATAACATTATTAAACTGAGTAGAAAGTAGAACTGTAATTTCTCTTTTCCATCCAGTTTTGATAATAACTCATTATTTTGATGATAATGAGGCACCAAAAATCCCAGGTACCCCAGAGGGTCACAATGATAGTCGTGTGTGAGAGAAAATAATATTACATTCAACTTTTTAAATGGTGCTATAATCCATTTCATGTTTATTTTCTTGACTGCTTACTTTATATATATATATATATATAGCTCCAGACTTTGTACATGACTGCAACACAGTTCATCAATGCAGAAAATCTGATGTTTTGTTTATTAATCAGGGGCCTGTGGTAAAATATCAGCATATTTCATATATTAGTATTTCTAAAATATCAATGTTTTGACATTTGTGATTTTTTTCCATAGAATAAAAAACAAATCATATTTGTGCATATAGCTAAATATTGACAAACTAATTTACAGTCAGTTATGCAATTAGACGCCACAAAGACATCCTACCAATGAGACAAATGTTGGTTCAGTAACGTTTAAATCTACACATTAAGAGGAATAAAAGGCTTATTTAAATTAATGAAAATAATAATTTAGTAAAAGTAAAAAAAAAAAAAAGAAAAAAGTTTAGGCCTGTCGAATCCCAAATTTTTCCCAGAAAAGAAAATATCCAAATAATTTGTCATTTGTAACTCTTTGAAATAATCCCTCAGTAATCCTTTTCATAATTGTTTTGGGAAAAGTGTGTGAAAAATGTTGTTTTATGGTAAGTCATAACTGTGGGAACTGTGTTTGATCATATTCTAGGGTTACTGTTATGCATTTAAAAAAACGTATAAAACACTGACAGTAATACTGAGATAAAAGACAAAAAAAAAAGAATCTACTTTTTTGTAACATATATACAGTTTTTTATATTAATGCTACCAGTTTTACAACATCAATATTGTAACTTATTTGAACTTTTAATTTAGTGCAATATTTTACCATTGCAACATTTACATAGGCAATAAGTGTAATGTGAAGGACTGTAAATATTCAAAACAGTGGCTCCTGTCTGATCCGCTCTGCGCATGCGCGCATCACATGTTGCTGTGTTGTCATTGCCAGCGCCGCACACAGTTCGTGAAGGGCAGAAAGCGGCTGGATTAACGCTAGACTCGGACTGCATGGCAGGATGACATGCCCAGATAACACATGCACCACTGATTAAAACCAACTGTCACCGCATGCGTGCGTCAAAGCTGTCGACGTTCAGTCGCGTTTAGTGCGCTCAGAGATGGACGCGCATCTGTGGGATCATCTCCAGGCTGGCAGCTCGGAGGTGGACTGGTGTGAGGGGAATTATCTCATTTATCCCGGAATAGCGGAGTTTTATAACACGGTGCGTCACTCTTCTTTGTTTAGCTGCAGTGTCACATTGTGTCACGCGCGCGTGAGCGGCTGCGATTGAACTCTGTAAACTTTAAGCTGTGCTTTTCTCGCATGCATTCGTCTAATACGATTCCTGTCTGTTTTCAGATAAGCAACGTGCTGTTCTTTGTCCTGCCTCCGATCCTCATGTGTCTGTTCCGTCAGTACGCCACGCACTTCAACAGTGGCATCTATCTGATCTGGACTCTGCTGGTGGTGGTTGGTGAGTTTCTTCTCTTGTTCTGCTCTTCAGATGTAGTTTGACTGACTCACAGGGACTTCTGGGTGCCGGAGCTCTTGTTTTTCAGCACCTTTAGCAGCTGGCAGTTTTGTGCAGTCCACTCTTTCTCCTTTTTGGGGTCTTCAGGAAATAGCTGAGCCGAGCAGGAAGGGCTACTGAAGGAAATAACATGATCTCGGAGAAAATAAATTAGTGTTAGCTGGGCGAAACTCTTTAATATGAGAAGCCTGCAATCAGAACATTCTGGTGTTCAGTATTACAGAACAACTGGAGGAAAAAAAATACATATACGTATACATGTGCATATATATATGTGTGTGTGTGCGTGTGTGTGTGTGTGTGTGTTTATTTATATATACTAGGGCTGGCAATCGATTAAAATATTTAATCGCGATTAATCGCATAACTGTCATGAGTTAACTCATGATTAATCGCAACTTCATCGTGCATTTTTATCTGTTCTAAATGAACCTTAAATGAATAGTTTTCAAAATTTTAATAATCTAATCAACATGGGCATGGACAAATATGGATGCTTTCTGCAAATGCATGTTTATTATCAGTGAAACCACAGTCACAGAGCATGAAGACTAGACATGTTTCGGAGGTCATAGATGCTTTTCAAAGAACTTCTTCATGTCTATTAGACATATGTAATAAGGACAGTTATTATTAAATTTATTTGTCTCTCTGTGCCCACATACCATATTTTCTGACAGCTAAATTCTCAATAAAACACTTCACATATATATTACTTTTAAAATAGATTATAAAATATATTTAATATTATCTGTGTGTGTATGTCTGATTTTAGTTGATACTACTACTTTTTTTGTTTGTTTGTTTTTTTGTCTGTCTTATCTCTGCACAATTTGTTTATTTATTTTGGAAAATCATGCATAAAATATCCCCAGGGCCTGGCAGGTTTCACAGGTATAGTGTCCTGAGAAAGCACACCTGCTTGTGGGAAAACAAACGAGGGAGTGAGCAGCCAATCAGAAACACTCTCTGCCTGTCAATCATTCAGAGCAGCTGGCGTTGAGTCGGCTCTGCTCTGAATAACCACAACATTACAAATGTGAAACATTTCATGACCCAGGGTTAAAACGACCTTAACTCGGGGTTAAAAAAGAAATTAATCCTGGCTTAAGGACATTGTGAAGAGCTTCTTTCATTCATGGGATCCTTTGGTTCAGTTTACAGAAGGCTGCACAGACCACACTTCACTAACTCATCCGTGAGATGTGTTAATATTCACATGACCCAAGTGCATTCACGAACAAAGCTTAACATAGTTTAAACAAATGCAGATCTATGTCCCTCTCAGTTTTAGGTTTAGCAGAGCTGTGGTTCTCACGCTGGTGTTGCCTTCACTGCTTTCTGACAAACATCTTTTATATAGCTTTTTTCTTTCTACATACAATTTGGGGCATGTTGCTTCCTTCTCCTCCGTTAACAGTGAAGGGTAAGACAATCGCTTGTGAAACTGGTCTGTGCAAAACTGTGACTTCTACCCCAAAAACGGCTGGTGTATTTAAAGCAGCATGGGAAAGCAGCCAGCTCAGCACAAATGTCTCCAGAGGTTTTCTGCTCTGAAGGAAGCTGCTGACTTAATTAATCCAGGTGGGATTTTCAGAGTTTACACGGAAACATGTTTAAGGAACTCTTTGAAGAGTTAAAGGGTTAGTTCATCGAAAAATGGGTGAACTATCCCTTTAAAATGAGATCTAATTAGCAAAATAGTGTTTGCTATTGAATAAATGGGGGCTCAGATATTGGCACAAGAAATAAAAACTTCTAAGAATATATTTCAGAATAAATTGTGAGTGGGTCTTGTCTGTGCTGAACTGAAGTCTGTGTTTTTCTCCTGGTTTATCACGCTCCTGTCATCCAGTCGTGATAGTAAAGCTATTATTAGACAGTGAAGTTATTATTTATGTTCGTGACTCATGCCACAAATGTGCTGAAGCATAATAGTCAGTGGTTTGTTGCTTTATACAAAATGGTGATCATGCACTGTTTTTACAGTCGTGTGATTGTTGAACAATAGCTTCCACAGCACAAGCCTGATTTCGTGAGCTGTATGTGAGGTACACATACATACACACACACACACACACACACACACACACACACTCTGTTTGCAGTGTGTTTGTAGTTCATGTGTGATAGCGAAGCAGCAGGAGTCTGCTCCTGATCCGTGGCTGTTTACCACAAACACAACATTTATCCATTATTTCTATTTTAAATCCAAAAATTGTTAATTAAAATGCTCTTTCAACATTGTGATTCTTTGTTTACACAGTACAGTAATACAATCTTTCATCAATTATACAATGCTTTTTACTTTTGCATGTACATTTACAATTTTAAAGAACTTTTTACAAAATAAAACATATCCTCTAGGTTGGCTGTGAAACACAGTAGAGTTTAGTTATATGCATTTATGGTGTCATTACTACATTTTTGTGTCAGTGCATGATCATATTTACTGCAAACAATGTGCTGTTACTTTAATTCAGTGCGTGCAGCGCAGCAAAAAATAGACTTGGTGTGGAAACTATCTTTGTCCTGCTGCCGACGCACCACTCCTAAATGCCAGAGCACAACCGTGTGTGCTGTGTGAACTTGTGTGTGTAATGTGAACTTGGCATTATTATGTGTGTGTGCTGCAACTGTGTATGAGTGCACGGTCTTCAGGAAACCACACAAGCATTTATAAAAATACAGGTGCTGGTCATATAATTAGAATATCATCAAAAAGTTGATTTATTTCACTAATTCCGTTCAAAAAGTGAAACTTGTATATTCTATTATAACACAAGTTTAAACAACAAAACCCAAATATGGGGTGTGTGAATGTCAATATCAGTAATGTAGGGCAAATGCATGGATGTATGATGTATATGAGCGCAAGTGTTGAGTGTAACATAGAAGACATAAACTTAAATAAACTCAAATGTGTATCTGTGAAGAATGCTGGTGTCCCAAGCGAGGCATGGACTTGAACAGGTCGACTGAGCAGCGTTCAAGCTTCTAGCCACCGGAACCGAGCAGGACGACAGAGCAATAAGCTGACAACTGACAACTAAGGAAAATCCCAAATTCAGTATCTCAGAAAATTAGAATATTGTGAAAAGGTTCAATATTGAAGACACCTGGTGCCACACTCTAATCAGCTTATTAACTCAAAACACCTGCACAGGCCTTTAAATGGTCTCTCGGTCTAGTTCTGTAGGCTACACCATCATGGGGAAGACTGCTGACTTGACAGTTGTCCAAAAGATGACCATTGATACATTGCACAAGGAGGGCAAGATACAAAAGGTCATTGCAAAAGAGGCTGGCTGTTCACAGAGCTCTGTGTCCAAGCACATTAACAGAGAGGCGAAGGGAAGGAAAAGATGTGGTAGAAAAAAAAGTGTACAAGCAAGAGGGATAACACACCCTGGAGAGAATTGTGAAACAAAAAACATTCAAAAATGTGGGGGAGATTCACAAAGAGTGGACTGCAGCTGAAGTCAGTGCTTCAAGAACCACTTCACACAGACGAAAGCAAAACATGGGTTTCAGCTTCACATTCCTTGTGTCAAGCCACTGTTGAACAACAGACAGCGTCTCGCTTCAAAAAGGACTGGACTGCTGCTGAGTGGTCGAAAGTTATGTTATGTTCTCTGATGAAAGTAAATTTTGCATTTTCTTTGGATATCAGGGTCCCAGAGTCTAGAGAGGCACACAATCCATGTTGCTCGAGGTCCAGTGTAAAGTTTCCACAGTCAGTGATGGTTTGGGGTGCCATGTCATCTGCTGGTGTTGGTCCACTGTGTTTTCTGAGGTCAAAGGTCAACACAGCCGTATACCAGGAAGTTTTACATCACTTCATGCTTCCTGCTGCTGACCAACTTTATGGAGAAGCAGATTTCATTTTCCAACAGGACTTGGCACCTGCACACAGTGCCAAAGCTACCAGTACCTGGTTTAAGGACCATGGTATCCCTGTCCTTAATTGGCCAGCAAACTCACCTGACCTTAACCTCATAGAAAATCAATGGGGTATTGTGAAGAGGAAGATGTGATATCCCAGACCCAAGAATGCAGAAGAGCTGAAGGCCACTATCAGAGCAACCTGGGCTCTCATAACACCTGAGCAGTGCTACAGACGGATCGACTCCATGCCACGCCGCATTGATGCAGTAATTCAGACAAAAGGAGTCTCAACTAAGTATTGAGTGCTGTACATGTACATGTACTTTTCATTTTCATACTTTTTAGTTGGCCAAGATTTCTAAAAATCCTTTCTTTGAATTGGTCTTAAGTTATTTTCTAATTTTAAGGATTTTCCTTAGTTGTCAGTTATAATCTTAAAAATTAAAAGAAATAAACATTTGAAATAATGAATGAATATAATATACAAGTTTCACTTTTTGAATGGAATTAGTGAAATCTACTTTTTGATGATATTCTAATTATATGACCAGCGCCTGTATTTTACCTGCTTACTGTGTAAGGAATACTGCTGTTAAAAGGTTCTTATCCGATTAAAGTTTTGGCAAACCAAATGTTATTACACTTTTGTTCCTATACTTTTAAATGAAAAAAGTGCACAATACACTACTTTTGAATGCATTATTAGTTTTGTGTTTAACAATGCGATTATGTATGTATAATAATAAATTATAATTATTATTTTAATAACTAAATTACCATAATGTAATTATTTGCGATAACATTTTTAATATATATATATATATATATATATATATATATATATATATATATATATAATTTTTTTTTGTCTCTTTAGTGTTTTTCTTATGTACCAAATGCACATTAATGTGACCCAAATGAATCATGCAGGCTTCAAACCATGCAGACTTCTGTGTGTGATTGCTGTAATAATGTTGTGATCTTCTTCAGGTATCGGCTCCACCTACTTCCATGCGACGCTGAGCTTTCTGGGGCAGATGCTGGACGAACTGGCCATACTGTGGGTGCTCATGTGTGCCATCGGCATGTGGTTCCCCAAGAGATACCTGCCCAAGATGTTCCGCAGAGACAGGTGTGCTCGCAGATCCACACTGGAGAAAAAACCACTCAACTTAACTCAACTCAACTAGCAAACGACAACTTAAAAAGTTCATCTAATGATTAAAAGTCACTCTACTGAGTTTTAAAATATCTGTCAGATCAACTAAAGATTATTTTGCATTTATCAGCTTTGTTTATATTCAAAGCATAATAGGGATAGTATCTGTCTCTTAAAAGTGAGGGCAAACATTTATGCTGGTAGACAAAGGTTTTAAATCCAGAAGTTGTGAAGAGATGCACATATACCTCAGCACACGATTCTCAAACATGATGAGGATCCACAAATGATAAATCAGTAAAAATACAAACTCTGAGCCATACTTGAGTATCTAAGGAAGGTAAACAAAACGGCTTTCTCAAAACTTTTCCTTCACTTCTTCTCTAAACTACAGGGAGACCTTTTACATCACTATAACACTATAACAACAGAGCCCAAACTTTTTTTTATATATATATATATATATATATATATATATATATATATATATATATATATATATATATATATATATATATATATATATATATATATATATATATATATATATGCAAACATATAAATTGCACATAATGCAGTTTTTAAATTAACTTAAATTATTTTTGTTGTTGAAATATATATTCATTTACACAGTGGCTTTCATAACAGATTTATTTAAACGTGTTAAATAATTAGGCGAAGGCATCACTAAGAGATAAAGTAAAATATAATGAGTATATAAGTCTAATATTTTGAGAAATGCTCTTCATTCCTCTAGCAAATTACGAGCTGTATAGACACTGATGACTTGTCAGAGGTAAATAAACTGCCACATGACATTTTGTTTGCTAGCTGTTTTATTTACGTTTCTCCACGGTTTAAACAGATTACATGATGCACGAGATGTTCATTCATGTTTATTTCACATTAAAACTAGTAGTAAAGTGGAAGGCATGCTTCCACAGTCAGAATTGAGGCTACTTTTTTTTTTTTACACACTATGCATTTATTGTCCGAATTTCCTGATTAAATGGACAGAATTTGAAAGATGAGACTTTTGTTTCTATCAGTATATAAAACTGGAATTTTCCACTGGTGCAGTGGTTAAACCAATGCTGGATTTGTGTTTGTGTTTGACTAGATCGAGGTTCAAAATGGTCATCGGCGTCCTCTCAGGGATCACCACGTGTCTGGCCTTCATCAAGCCAGCGATAAACTCCATCTCTCTCATGACGCTGGGCATCCCGTGCACCGCTCTCCTCATCACGGAGCTGAAGAGGTCAGAGCTGTACAAACACATGCACTTCAGTCCTCTAGTGCTTTCCATGTTATCGCATTACGTATTCATTCCTGACTGTGTTCGACTGAAATTACTGTGACAGCTCACGCTATATAGATGTCTCTCTCTCTATATGGCAATGTTTCTGTCATTTAAATTTAATGTAATGGATAGGAAATCCTATGAAGTAGGGCTAAGTAAAATAAGCTGTGCCTAAAGTTAACTTTAAGTCCAGTGGCTTGATGAAGAGAGGTGTATTTTAAAAAGAGTGCTTATTATGGAAATGATATGCTTTAAAAGAATATACTCAAGTGCAAACTGAATGTAATGTTTTCAGACACTTAAATACAGTTCAATGAAATGAAGTATAGATTAAGTTTATGTTACATGCAATTAGCAGAACATTAGAGTGCTTTCCGACCCATTTAAGTAGGATTTAATATGTAACTGTCTTTGAAATATGGTTAAAGTGCGGCTGAATGCACTGACATGCATTTGTGGTGAACTAAAAACTACTTTAATAGTATGTTGTGTGTGTGTGTGTGTGTGTGTGTGTGTATATATATAATTATTTTGTAAGTACACATTTGTAATGTTAAAAAATTAATTAATTTGAAACACAGTCAAAAACACACTACAGTTAAAATTATAATGAAATACTTGATGTGCTTTAGTTTGTTAATATACGTAAATGCACTTCTTTAAAAGTGTTACGAAATATTATTAAGATAAAATTATTCAAATGAACTTAAATGTAAAGTGAAATTTGGTAACATTATTTTATGGTGTTCTTTTTCTACTTACTATTATAATAACAAGGAATTACAAGTAACCCTAAGCCAAACACTAACCCTAGTAATGTAGTTAATTAATATTACTCCGTACTTTAATGTATAATTACACTGAAACAAGAACACCTTAAAATAAAGTGCAGCCTAAAATTGTATTTGACATTATTACAAAGTGCACTTAAAGTGTACTGAAGTCTGTTAAGAAACAGTCATGAAAGCGTCACCTAAGAGGCCTTTTAATAATGTTTTTATTGCATTATCTAAATATAAGTTTGTGTACAGGAAGTACATATTTTCAAACTGTCAGTTAAACTTATGGCATTTACTGATGGATAAAGAATTGTTGCTTAATTTCAAATAAATAGATTATGATCCACAAATAAATGTTTCAAAATGTGATTCACAAATGAATGCCATGCCAAGTTGTATGGATTTCATTCCATTTATTTGTCAAAATGTTTCATTTTTGTTAACCTCTACACATTTATTTGTGAATCATGATCTATTTATTGTGAATTAAGCAATGATTCTAGCCACACAGATGAGTCATTCTCTCAAGAAACCCTTGTAGGTAGTTTTAAGTCGAACCAAGCAGGCTTATCAATGGCTTCCTGAAAGCAAGATGTGCTTCTGTGATGTTCATGATAGTGTATCTCTCTGCGTTCAGTCCAGTTATCTCACAGCAAACCATGTGTGTGTGTAGTTTGAGTTTGTTGTTTGATTATTTGCCGTGGATCACAGTGTGACTAACAACACGGAGCACAAAGTTCAACTTATCTGTTTACAGGAAGTGAAACGGTGTGTGTGTGTGTGTGTGTGTGTGTGTGTGTGTGTGCATATACTTGACCCTGGACCACAAAGCCAGTCATAAGGGTAAATAAAAAAAAAAATGTAGATACATATATCATCTGAAAGCTGAATAAATAATATTTCAACTGATGTATGGTGTGGTAGGATTGTACAATATTTGTTTGAGATACAACTGTTTGAAAATCTGGAATCTGAGGATGCAAAAAAATACTGAGAAAATCATCTTTAAAGTTGTCCAAATGAAGTTCTTAGCAATGCAAATTACATTTTGATATATTTACAGTAGGAAATTTACACAATATCTTCATGGAACATGAACTTTACTTAATATCCTAATGATTTTAGCATAAGAGAAAAAATGATAATTTTGACCCATACAATGTTTTTTTTGGCTTTTGCTACAAATATACCTATTTATATATACAGGTGGGAAATTGTCTTTGAAATACAGGTGCATCTCAATAAATTTGAATGTTCATTTATTTCTGGAATTCAACTCAAATTGTGAAACTTTTCCTCGACATTCTAATTTATTGAGAAGCACTTGTATGTATGAATGTCTACTGTGTTTAAGATTGTGTTATTAATGTCAAGATACAACACACAACAGGAGGTTTTCATGCAGTAAAATTTGTAACAAGTTAAGTTTCAATACAAGTGGCTTTAAAGTATATTTTACTTAATCATAAATGCTTGTCAGTACATTCAGCAGCACTGAACCATATTTAAAAAAAAAGACAATAGAAGAAAATATACAATAGAAGAAATAACAGAGATGTACTTAAGTCCCAGAAACACTCTTAAGCTCAGTGAATTACAATTAATGTACAATTAAACTATAAAACATTAAGATTTAATTGCAATTTAGTGCAGTCACATGTTTAATGTATATTATTTCCATAGTAAGTATTCTGTTTAAGAAGAACTGAGAAATTACAAACACTTTTTAGAGCAAAACAAGGCTTTTTCGTTCTCAGTTTGTCGGAGTAACAGTTTGCACTTCCTGTAGGGTTTCACTTCCTGTCTCTCTCTCTCTCTCTCTCTCTCTCTCTTCCTCCTCTGCAAGCCCTACATCATTGTTTTCATCACTCAAATGATTTAACATTTTTATTGTAGAGTATATTTTAAA
Organism: Carassius gibelio; assembly: GCF_023724105.1. Classification (NCBI taxonomy): domain Eukaryota; kingdom Metazoa; phylum Chordata; class Actinopteri; order Cypriniformes; family Cyprinidae; genus Carassius; species Carassius gibelio. The sequence continues at coordinate 36,756,530 of NC_068402.1, read as the reverse complement.
AGCGTTTTCATTAGAGCACTAATCAATAGTATTTAAGTATTACTTATACCGTATACAATTACAGTATTCATATTTTGAATTAGCTTTTATATTTTCATTTTTCTATTTACATTTAAATTTTAGTAATTGTATAATGTGTTTTATTTATCTTTATTAGTTGTGTGTTTATATATATATATATATATATATATATATATATATATATATATATATATATATATATATATAAACATTTGTTTTTATTTTATTTAGTGGTCAACATTTCTAATATAAGTTTTTGTTGTTGTTGCTTATTCAAGTTTTTCCAAGTAATATTTTATATTTTACATTTTTATATAAAATGTAAATAAATAAAAAAGTATTAATTATACTGTATACGGTTACAGTGTCGAAATTTTCAATTATTTTATATTTTAACTTTTCTATTTAAATTTAAATATTAGTAATTTTATTATGTGTTTTTATTATCTTTATTAGTTTATATATATATATATATATATATATATATATATATATATATATATATATATATATATATATATATAAAACACAAAACAACTAAAACTCTAGCTGTAATGAAAATTGAAAATATAACAAAGATTCAAAATATTAATAAAAATTTTCATAGTATTTCAATTATAAAGTAACCGATAGTTTTTTAAATATTTTGAATCTTTTTATTGTTATATTTTCTGTATTCATTATAATTTAAAAGTTTTAGTCCTTTTGTTGTGTGTATTATTAAAAATTGTATTTTCAGTTGTAGTCCTCATATGTATTTAGTTATGCATTGTGTAGTTATTAGAACTGCATTGAGAAGTTAAACTAAATAAAGATGAGCATTGTTGGTTTGGCAATACGCTGGAATTAAATAACTTAATAGAAACTTAAGCTTTTATTTCAGTTCAGTATTTATTTTATTTCAAGTTAAATATATATTATTTAATATATTAAATATTTTTATTTTATTTTATTGACACCTGATGAGTTGTGTGTGTGTAGGTGTGATAACCTGCGTGTGTTTAAGCTGGGTCTGCTCTCGGGTCTGTGGTGGACTCTGGCGCTCATGTGCTGGATCAGTGATCGTATTTTCTGTGAGATGTGGTCTTCTGTCAACTTCCCGTATCTACACTGTGTCTGGTAATCAAGTGCACTCAACATACAGCATCTAGTAAACATATTGCTTTTAATTGCTTTTGTGACTCCTGTGATATTATCCTCTCTTCATGTTCCCTCTGTGTGTGTGTGTGTGTGTGTTCAGGCATATCCTCATCTGTCTGGCGTCTTATCTGGGATGTGTGTGTTTTGCGTATTTCGACGCGGCGTCAGAGGCTCCGGAGCAGGGGCCCGTCATCAAATTCTGGCCCAGCGAGAAATGGGCTTTCATCGGGGTGCCATACGTCACTCTTCTGTGTGTGCACAGGAAGTCCTCTGTGAAGGTGACTTGAGCGGTGCTCACTAAGGTATCCGACTACTCTTCAGTGCACTTTGTCATGGACTTTCACACGAAGGCGAATCCTGCCTTTGTGTGTGGTTTTGTCTTTGGGGAAGGATGACGTCAATCAGTGTTATTCAGCACAAAATCAGCTCTCAGTTTACTTTCGAGGGGAAGACGTGTGATTTCATGGTTTAACGTTACACAGGGTTTCACTTAAGGTCAGAAGTTTTGGAATAAAAAAGATTTTTATAAGTCTCTTCTGCTCACCAAAGCTGCATTCTTTTGATAAAAAATGCAGTAAAACAGTAATATTGTGAAATATCATTAATATAAAAATATCATTACATTTTTGGGTAATTAATAAAAAAATACTTTTAGTAAGCAAGGATGCATTAAATGACACTAAGGACTTTTATTACGTTAAACTTTTTTTTTATAATACATGCTGTTCTATTCATCAAAGAATCCTGAATAATAACCTATAATTAACTGAGCAGCAAATCTGCATAATATACTGATTTCTGAAGATCATGTGACTCTGAAGACTGCAGTAATGATGCTGAAAATTCAGCGCTGCATCACAGAAATAAATTAGATTTTATAATATATTATAGTAGAGAACAATTATATTAAATTGTAATAATATTTCCTGTAAATCTGATCAGGAATAAGAGACTCGGTGAGCATAAGAGACTTATTTCAAAGCTTTCCAAACCTTACCACATATAAAAACACAATAGGAGGGGCACTTTTAAAATACACGTTCACACCAGCAATTGAGCTTGAAATCAAATATGAGGATTTAGTTTATTTGTGCATTAAAACTGTGGAAAGGTTCATTGAATCTGCTCCTGTAATGAAGCAGCTCAGCCACAGATGAGTGTGTTAACACAAAGCATCGTATTTCACAGTAGTACTATGAAGTTGCCTTTTTTTTTTGCCAACACTGTATGGATTTCAAATGAAAAGCTGCACCAAGTGATTTCTGGCTAACATAAGAAAGGTGTTGGATTTTACACTGACACCTGTTGGTCTGGACACAGCTTTACACAAAAGGAAATGTTTTCACTAATTGCATGTGTTGAGTAATTTTGATATGGAGGATCTCATGTGAAGGTACATCATTTTAAGTACTATTGATTTATTTTAAGTGGGAAAAATGACTTTTAAGGCACACAATCATCTCCAGTGTCAGGGAAAACACTGAGGTTGTTTTTTCCCCAGCCATACTGAGTTATGACGTCTATATTTAACGCAGCATAAACTGGACTGTGTTGCACGACTGTGAAATCAATGCAGTGTATTTGACTGATTTTAAAACACTGCACGACAATAGTTTCCTGAACTGAATGTATAGGAAATCTCCCTTGAGAGAGAAAGTTGGTCCTTGCTTTTCTGAATGTCTTCACACAATAATGTTGATATAAAGCCTAACACTTTCTCTTTTTCTTCCTTAGTTTAGTTCTTTAGGCTTTTTGCGGTTTGTATCTTCATTTGTCAAAGAACAAATTGCCTTTGGTCATTGCAAGAACCAAAAACCTTATGTACAGTATGCAATAAAAACACAGATTCAGCTGTGGTTTGTACATTAATGACACTTTCATGCTGCTTTCTTCCGATGCCACAAAAATGCATCAGTGTTTTAAAGAGAAACTGACCATCAGCTGAGTTTCGTAATGCTTCGCCACTCGTCCAGAGCTGTAGTTTTCTAAAGCAGTGTGATTCTTGTGTAACTTTCTGCTCATGCAATGCAAAATGTGTACTGTAAGCCAATGCAATGGCTATAACATGTGTGTGTGTGTGTGCGAGAGAAAGTGTGTGTGTGTTTGTTTCTGCTACATTGAGGATAGTAAAACATGACATTTTTAACCTATGAGGGAAAAACTGATTAAAAATAGTGAATGATGTTCATCTGTCCCCCAGACCCAGATGCAACAAAGGGACCAAGTATACAAAGACTATTTATTTTGTGACTTCTTTAATAATTTTATAACTACCACTAAATAATGGTTTTGTAACCGAATGAGTTTGATTGTATTTTTACACCTTATTTAATAAAAACATGCTGCGAATTAACACGATTGAACAGCGCATGATGTCTTTCTTAAGCACCTAACCCTTCTAAAACACTTGCTAACATTTCTGAACTTATCGATGCTGTGGTTGTGAACGGCTGCATGGAATGTGTTTATATTTGCAGTAGACATCTTCTAGCCTGTCCTGTTGTACAACAGCCTATTTAAGCATTATTTCTAATACGTCAAGTTCATATACAATTTATTTGTCTTCATGCAAAAAATATTTAAAGGAATAGTTCACTTAAAAATGAAAAATTGCTGAAAATGTGCTCAGCCATCGAGATGTAGATGAGTTTGGAGAAATGTAGCATTGCATCACCAGTGGATGCTCTGCAGTGAATGGGTGCCGTCAGAATGAGAGTCCAAACAGCTGATAAAAACATCACAATAATCCACACCAATCGAATCAATTAGTTAATGTTTTATGAAGTGAAAAGCTGCTTGTTTGTAAGAAATAAATCCATCATTAAGGCTTTTTTTAATTTCAGATAAGAGTTTTCTGTCCATAATAAAGCTTTCTCCAGTGAAGAAGTCTGAATCAGGAGAGAAATCTGCCAGAAGCAGCAGTTTAAAGGTTAAAACATCTTAATGACTGACTGGAGCGGTGTGGATTATTGTGATGTTTGTATCAGCTGTTTGGACTCTCATTCTGACGGCACCCATTCACTTCCATTGGTGAGCAAGTGATGCAATGCTACATTTCTCCATATCTAATGAAGAAACAAACTCATCTACATCTTGGATGACCTGAGAATGGATAAAGATTTAGCTTTTTTTTTTTTTATTATTATTTTTGGGTGAAGTGCATCTGGAAAAATAACGTTGAAATATTAAAACTAAGCATACATTTCAGAAAGGTTTAATATTTTTCAGCTGCCATAAAATATGCAATGTTTTAGAATTACAGTGTGTTGTGGTACAACAAAATACATGTGCAAAATACAAAATTAAATCCCAGTAAGACAAAGACATAAAAATAAAAATAAAGTGAACCACGTTATTGTAACAATAGAAATTGAACAGTAAAAAAAAAATAAATAAACAAACTTGTTTTCAAAACTAAAAGCACCAAAAACTAGACGAACATCTAGATGAAATGCTATGATGTAATGATGATAACACATTAAGCTGGAGGATGATGCATTATGGGGATGTTTTTCTCTGGAGTCTCTCCCAGACAGCGGCTCTGTGTTCAGCTGTGAGGCAGGGCTTCAGGAGCGTCTCGATGCTCTCCGCTCTTCTTCTGAAACGCTCTCGGTCTCTGGCCATCTGCATCCAGCAAGAGCCGTCCCTCGCAGCCCTGCTCGCGAAACTCCACACCAGCAGGGGGCGCACCGTCACCTGATCACTGAAACACACCTGCCAGAACACAAACACAGGCCTGTTATCAGAGGAGCACACACACACACACACACACACACACACACACACACACACACACACACACACACACACACACACACACACACACACACACACACACACACACACGTTTCTGTTCAAACCCTGACCTTGAGTCACATGACATCCAGGATGATTATATCTGCTGACTAAACCCTGACACATTCACTGACTTTGTCTTATGAACCTTTTCTTTCTGGCCTGTTGCTCAATCTTGCATCACTTTTGCCAAAAGCTTTCTTTCTTTTTTTTGTGTAAAGGATTATAACTCACAATACCAAAAACTGTTTTAAATTCAATTCGGTTTGTCTTTTCTATACATCTACAATTTTGTTTCTTTAGTTTTATTGTTCACCTAACGATTAAAATTGTTTACCTTTAATTGAAATAGAGTTGTAATAAAATATTTATATATTTTACAAATTAGAAATCTAGCCCTGAAAAACTGAAGGACTTAAAAAAAAAAAAAAAGACTAATAAAATGACTAATACTTATGTTAAAATACAAATCTAAATGATAATATATAATATGATAACGTCATAATAATATGAAAATTTGTGCTGTCAAACGATTAATCACATCCAAAATTGCGATTAATCATTTGACACCACTGATATATAAAATATAATATGAAAGGAAATGTGTGTACCTTCTTGCGGCCCTCCTTTGAGTTTGTCTGTGGATTTGGCTCGCTCTCCTCTGATCTCGTCGCTGCTGGAGCGAGAGTTTGCTGCTTTTGCTTGGTGTTTGTTCTGGAGCTGATGGACGAGCAGAAGCTCAGAGGGTTGTAGGGGTCACCGCTGTTGAGAAACGATTCCCAAAGCTCACGACTCTCTGCTGAGTCTCCTTCATCATCATCATCATCATCTGACCATTCAGAGTCGTCCTCCTCCGTCTCAGAGTCCTCCTCCTCCTCGGTTTCTTCATCAGACTCCCATTCAGAGAGCCTGGCTTCATCATCTTCCTCTTCCTCCGAGTCAATCGCTGATGATTCCCGCTCATCATCATCAGACTCCAGAAAGACTTTCATCTCCGGATCCCTCCTCTCCGAAGCTCCTTCGCTGATCTCGCCTCCAGGCCTCTCCGAGACCTCGGCGCCGCTCTTCTTCATCTCGCCGCTCATGGTCATGGTTTTCCCCACACAAATGCAGAAAAACTTCATCTTGGAGCGGAGGAGCTGTGTCACACCGGTGCAGAAGTCCACGACTCTCTGGACGAGCTGCCACATACAGAGCCTGATCTTCACGATGGACGTTCTGCCACAAGGATCTCCAGGTGAACCGGACGAGAGCTCAGGACTCATCTTGGACTGCATCGACAGACCTTTCTGAGGTAAACCGCAATCATACAGCAGTGGATGATGTGGAGAAATGGTGAATGGTGCCATAATCACACTCAATCTGTTAAAAAACAAATAAAAAAATGACGTTAAAATACATGTATTTTAGATTATATGTGACCTTTGAGCACAAAACAAGTCATAAGTAGCTCAGGTATATTTGTAGCAACAGACAACAATACAGTCAACAACAACAGTAGGATATATTCTTTACCAATTGGCTACCATAACTATATCAAAACTTAATTTTTGATTAGTAATATGCATTGCTAAGAACTTCATTTGGGTAACTTTAAAGGCGACTTTATTAATTTTATTTTATTCCACTCCCTTATTTTTAATTATTGGTTTAGGGTTACTTGCATGTAATTATGTATAATCGTATTGTAAGTATAATAGTAATGACATGTAACTTGTAACAAAGACAAAAAAAGTAAAGTGTTAGCTACATTTTCCAAAGTAACTTCTCACGGACTATGAGCTGTTTTATGACTGTGACACATAACAATGTGACGAGCATTACTCTGTTTACTAGCAACACAAACACCCGCGGTTACCATGGTATTACCATGTTTACTGTATTCAAATTAGGATTTTTGGACAAATTAATCAGCGTAACCACTAAACTTAAAGAATTACTTAAAGAATTACTTCGACGTCCTATACACATATTCAATTGTTCAATATATCTCGATTTTACACTCTTACCTTCGAGAGTTTGCTCAGCCTGTCGCTTGGCAGTCGCTCCAGTGAAGGTTTGGTTTTTCAATGATGCTAACGTACTCAAAAACAACGCTGTTTGAGAAATAAGACGACTTCAGTCCGAAAATATACTCCATAATCGTTTTGCTCATCAACATGTCGCGCTGGGCTCGTGTTTCTCGTATATCATTCTTCTGTTCCGTAAATAGAAATGTCGTTGTGAGTGACGGCGAGTGCTTATATAGGATGCGATGACGTTACCATGCGTGGGCGGGACTTACTCCTTTACGTCTACGCCGTACTGGGAAAACACGTAACCGCGTTTCGTTACGTTTCCAGAAAGTCCAGCGGGGGCGGGGCTTGGCCAAGGGCGTCCGGTTGAGACCGGATTGCATCACACCCAAATATGGAAAGCGAAGTCGAGAGCGAAACAATCTGGAAAGTAAACAAACACAAGGGGAGTTTCTAGGCGACGACATTTCCTCTAAAAGTGAAGTCACCAGAGAAATGGTGCATGCGACTATAAAACAACACTTTATTTTCTTGACACCATAAAATACACTGATAACCTGTTTAATCATAAAAGAGACCTTTTGAAGTGATGACAATAATAAATGTAGATCCGAAGCTGCAGCTGGGTTTAAATGTATGGTATCTGCTGATTTAGTACTTAATATATGCAATATAAAATTTATGACATCATCTAACTCCTTATTAAATATCAGAATGTTAAAGAATCTTTCGAGCTGGTGGAATAACAATGCAATCTATCTATCTAAATTAAGAAGGGTCAGCTTTTAAACAGGCACACTTAGCATCAGCTGATTCATAAAAGCTGTTGACCTATTTTAGACATTTCAATGACGTTCATGTAAACCCCGAGGAAAGGGTTAACCAGCAATGTGATTATCCCATCTTGTGATCCCATTTCCAGCCATGAAAGAAGGTATTTTGTTGGTCCAGAAAGGGTCATATACGTAGAGAGCTTCAGTTCAGACACCGCCGGAGCTGCAGACGCTGGTAAGTGTCATGATTCTGACCTGAACGATGAGTAAAGCTGAATACAAATGTTACTTACACTTTTAAAAATAGAAAATGATTTAAAAGTTTAAAACTCCGTGAAGAACCTTTAACATTCTTTAAATTCCACAAATTGTTCTTCATAGTGGAAAAGGGTTCTTTAAGTTATTCAGATATATATATATATATATATATATATATATATATATATATATATATATATATATATATATATATATATATATCAAGAATTGTTCATTTCATACCACGCTTTCTCTTTCTGAAGTGTCTAATGTGATCTTTCAGATGCACTGAAATCATGTTTTCTCTTTCAACTCTTTGAGATCTTCGTGACTGTGGTGAATTCCATTTTTTCATCTGCATTTTGGGGAAATTCTGATGAGTACCGTACAGTTAGCTTCTGAAGAAGAATTCTTGAGAAATCTTAAAGTGTGATTCAGATTTTAAAAGCACCCCCTGATGTTATTTATGTGAATAATGTAGCCGATTAATGATGTTATAATACGATTAAATGTCCAACTAATGCACATTACAGCCATGACCTAATTTAATTTAGGCTATGTCAGAGTCGAGTAGTTGACAATTGACGTAAACTGAATTATATTTGCTGTAATTACTGTAATTTGTTTTTCAGTGTGAACAGTAAAAATAGATAAATCCATGACTAAAGTTTAAAGCAAACGTGTTGAAGACTATAGATGATAGCATGTTAATTCATTAAATTAATAGCTGTTTCAGTTTATGAAGTGTAGTAAAACAACCAGGGGCAACAGCTTTGAAGATTCAAGATTCAAGATTTGTATTAGTCACATACACGATTATATAGAGCTATAGAGCAGCTATAACCAGCAGTGACATGTGAGTCAGCTCCGCTCCATGGACAGTGCAATTATTAAAGAATACAACACAGATGAAAATATACATAAATATAGGTATGAAAGAACAGTATTTAACAGTACCACTGTCTGAGTTTTACACTACATCATATAGGAATGTATAGCAAATATATGGAATATACACTAAAGTACATTTTTGTGTATTAATACAAGTTTTAGTTTTTATTTGACATACTATTTATATGCATTTTCATGAGATCGGGTTTAACCTGAGAAGCTTACCTTAATTCTAAGAATCTAACTAGGATTTGGTGAGTATTGATTTTAGGACGACCTCATACCTATAGATCAGTTTTTTAAATGTGAATTTATATTACTATTTAAATAATAGCCTATTCAATCTTGGCCTGTTTTGATTTCTTGGACTGTCACAGTTTTAGCAGAAGAACTCTAACGTGAATAATGTGGACTTATTCATTACATTAGTACAACATGTGTCCATATTCTGAAAATATTTTGATATTTGTGAGCTTCTGACTGCAGTTGGAAAATGTCAAATATATTTTAATCATAATGCTGAGATATACATCGTATGTGTCTCTGAATTAGATTTGTTGCTGTTGTTGTAGTTGAAACCAATGTGCTTACACCAAATGACGCCAGAATTCTTGGCATAAACTGACCGTGTACCAGAGTAACTCCACCCTTAATTAACCCTCAAACATCTTTATTCTTCAGTGTGAGGAGGTGGATCCGCTCATGATGTGTCCTGATGCCGTGGTGGAGGAGCAGTGAAGAGTGTGAGAGCAGTGATATGGAGACCGGGCCCTCGACCCCCAGTGGTCCTGCTGTGGTCCTGGGCCTCCAGAGACTCTCTTTTGCTTACCAGAGCCTCTTAGAGATCCCCTACGAGACCATCCTTCAGCAGCAGGACACTCTGGAGGTTCTGGACCTCAGTTATAACTCACTGGATGAGTATCCTTTAGGGAATCAGAGGTCTTTGTCTTGTGTGATATTATAACGTTTTCTTATATATTGTATATTGTACAACTCTGACACTAGCTTGTTCTATTCTTTTATTACTCGATCTGTTTTCTTTTGATTTATTATGTAATAACTTGCTATGTGTACTGCGCTAGCTTAAACTGAGGCTTGTTATAGTATCATTGCTGTTTTATTGATTCTGACTGCTTCTATTGTTCTCATTTTTAAGTCGCTTTGGATAAAAGCGTCTCCTAACTGACTAAATATATATGTATGAAGAATTTGTGGGTATAATATTTCAGTTGACTTTATTTTGGTATCCTCACATTCATAAATTAACTCTGGTGTCCTGCACCCACTAGTAGAAAAATATAAAAAATTAGATCTGGTGTCTGAATAATTTGTGAGCCTGGAGTACCCACCAAGTCTGAAGTAGCTCAGGTCTATTTGTAGCAATTGACAACAATAAGGGTCAAAATTATTAAATTTTCTTAAATATCATGTTAAATTAAGATATTTTATAAATTTTCTAATGTAAACATATCAAACCTTCATTTTTGATTATTAATATGCATAGCTAAGAACTTCCTTTTTAATAATTTTAAAGGAGATTTTCTCAATATTCAAGCCTCAGATTCCAGATTTTCAAATTGCTGTGTTTCAACCAAATATAAAACCATGCACGTATAAACGTACAAATCTCAATTAAAAAAAAGTACCCTTATGACTGGTTTTGTGGTCTCGGTCACATTTTTGTTTGGACTGTGTGTGTAGGTTTAACTTGTCATGTGATTGCTCTTAACTGAGTTGTTAACGGAACCCGGCTCTTTTGGGCAGTTTGGAGAAGCTCAGCACACTCATCCTGGACTGCAATAACTACAGCGCGCATGTTAAATTCCCCTACATGCCCAGCCTCACCACCCTGTGGATCAACAAGAACAAAATCAGCAACCTCCCCATTATAGTGGAGGAGATCTGCTGCAAGTTCCCAAACATCAAGTGAGTTCAGAATCCCATTCACTCATGCATTAGCAGTGTTTTATACGTGCAGTGATTTATCTGTTTGGTTCCATTGTAGGATTCTCAGTATGATGAACAATGAAGCAGCACCCAGTTACTTTAATGGAGGCAGTCTCACGCAGTATATGGATTACAGGTAAGCATGAGAAGAGGAGATGTACCGTACTCTAAGAAATATGCAGTTAAATAGTAAGTATTATATTGCTGATATATACATTTTACTTTGTTATAATTCATCCTGGATCTGTTTGGAAAACTACAGATAGTACATACCCTTTGAAGAAAAGAACGCTTTAGCATACTTCTTTAAAATGGTTAATATCCTTTAAAAGAATATACTTAAGAAGTGTAAAATTAATGTAATGTCTTCAGATACTTCATTGTATGTTAAATACAATTGAAGAAAATTTATTACAATTAAAATTTATATCACCTGCAATTACTTTAGGGTGATTTTTGACCCACTAAAGCATGACTTAAGTTGATCTTTATGTGTAATTTCATGTTTTATGTAAAGTACTGCTTAAAACTAAAATATACTTTATTTTCATTTCTGTTGAAACGTATATGTCATGCATTTGTAATTACACATCTGTAATGATAATGATGCAATATAGTAAAAAAAGAAAATTGTATATATATATATATATATATATATATATATATATATATATATATATATATATATATATATATATATATATATATATATATAATTTATAACAAAATTAAGTTTTGATATATTTACGGTAGGAAATTTACAAAATATCTTCATGGAACATGATCTTTACCGAATATCCTAAATATTTTTGGAATGAAAGACAAATCAATCCTTTTGACTCATACAATGTATTTTTGGCTGTTGCTGCAAATATACCCCAGAGACTCAAGACTGGTTCTGTGCTCCAGGGTCACATCTGTACTATAACAGTCCATAGCAACTGCTCTATTTGTGTTTGACAGGCAGTATGTGATCAGTCAGATCCCGGGTCTGGAGGTGCTGGATGACACAGAGGTGCAGGAGAAAGAGCGTGAAGTGGCCCGAAAGACCTACAGGATGCAGAGGATGAGAGAAGGCAGTCGGAGGAGGAAGGAGCTTCATCGCTAACACATTCCCTTCAGTCCACAAACAACCAAAGCATGCCTTCCAGACTTCATGAGCTTTAAAGCCTTTACTCATGCAACAGATCATATTCAAACTTGGATTTAAAGTTATGACGCCAGAAATATTTAAATATTTTAACATGCAACCAGTAAATGTCAGGGTTATTTGTTGCCAGGGTTAGTAAACTGTAGGCCTATTAAATAGAAGAACACAATGAAAGTATGTACAGTATCTTCATATTGCTATTACCACCATAAAAGTCATAGAAATCGAACAAATAGAATAGCAATACGAGAATAACATCATAAGTTTTTAATTATAATAGTCTAAATTCCAAGAATGAAGTCATAGCATTATGAGGTTAGTCATAATATTTTGAGATTAATGTCTTCATATTTCTGTTGCCATCAGTTAATGCGAGTTACATAATCAGATGACTTTTTTTCAGGTAGCTATCTAAAATTACAAGTTGAAAATATCTCAAAAGTAATGCAAAAGTTAGTTTCTATAAAACGTTTCCCCAGCACTGGCTGTCACCATAAAATAAGCAATAAGCCAGTGGCACTGCAGTCTATTTTATTGCTCAGATATAACAGCTGCTAAAACAGATTATTGATTAAAAATCAGCTGTATGATTTAGTGATAAGGCTTATCTCTGATAACCTCTTCACAGAACCACATGAACTACTATATTTATCTCAGCTGCATGTTTGAGTGTCTTATTGTACAGTATGTTCTTGAAATCAAATCACATTTCATTTTTCCTCATCTAATGCAGTATGCAGGAAGTTTTGAAATTGGACTGCAAATTATATTTTTATAAGCTACAAGATCCATGCACATGAATCAGATATGTCTAACTAATTTATGTAAGCATGAAGACGGATGTTAGACATATGCTCTGTGGTGTTTATTAGCCTACAGTGGTAATTAACTAACTATGGCCTTTAACACACATTCATTACAGAGCAGAGAAACAGGCGCAGAAGCACTGAATCATTACCGTAATACACAATATTATAAACAATCAGTCAAAACTGGTTATTATAAACTGTGCAAAAGCATCCTAAGCTATGGTTGTTCTTATATGTCTTATATACCCCTTTCAGAATATGCAACATTTTAATAATCTAACTTCATGAGAGGAAATGTGTTTTGATGTTTCATTTCTGTAAACTTGAATTGATGTGCAAAATTTGTTTAACGATTTTTTTCATTTAGTTCCCTTCAAGAAGCTAATACTTTTGTACGCAGAAGACAAAATAAGTACAATTTACCATGCATTTCATTCAAAAAGTTTACACCCCTTCTGACTCTTGCTGATGTCTCTCTCTTTTTTTATTTGTTTTATTAAAGTAGCCCAATCTATTTTCAGTTTCACTGAGAGAGAGTTTATTTATTCACCAAAAAGGCTATTCTTAATCTTCACCCTGGACAAAATGTTAACAAGTCATTCTAAAAACAAAAATAGAGCATATACACACACATCCACATGCAAAGAAGAAATAAAAAGTACTAAAAAATACAAATACACAATTGCAGAATGCATATAAAAATCAAACTAAAATACAATAGTAGAAAGATATCTAAACTAAATTAAATTTAGTTAAAATAAGGACAACAAAAACACGAGAATAAAGTATTTTATTTATTAAGTATAAAGAATATTCTTGTGGTTTGGATTAACCTATAGGCTACCATTGGCACTGGTATCAAATTAAAAAAAGAAATAATTCAATTAGAATTGTTTTTCAATAGATACAAAATATATGTGAAATACTATCACTAAACCCTACTCTGAAAGTACAGTGTCAGTGTCAGTTTTTCGAAATTGAGATGTATACATCACATGAAAGCTGAATAAATAGCTTTCCATTGATGTATGGTTTATTAGGATCGGACCGTATTTGTTTGAGATACAGCTACTTGAAAATCTGGAATCTGAAAATCTGAGGATGCAAAAAAATCTAAATATTGAGAAAATCATCTTTAAAGTGGTCCAAATGAAGTTCTTAGCAATGCAAAACCAAAATTAAGTTTTTATTATTTATGGTAGGAAATTTACAAAATATATTTTTGGAACATGATCTTCTCTTAATATCGTAATGATTTTTGGCATAATAGAAAAATCTATAATTTTGACACATACAATGTATTTTTTGGCTATTGCTACAAATATAACCCAGAGACGACTGCTTTTGTGCTCCAGGGTCACATATTTTAAAAAGGTTTAAGTTGTATTACAGCCCCCCTCCCCCAAGTCTTTACCTTCTTCAGTTGAGAATTTATTTAATCTCTGAAGCAAGAGCACACAGAATGTGTATGCTGTGCATTTAAGTGCTTAATCACAAAGTACACGTAAGAATACTTTTAAAAGACTATTTTACTTTATGGGTAATTGAAAAAGATATACGCAATCTGAATGAGTTTAGTTTCAGATACTAAATAGCACTTGTTTTTGCACTTAATTGCAATTAAAATTAAAATGTATTACAGTTTGAAATACATTAAAGTGTTACTGATCATTTATCAAAAATTGCTATTGAAGAAATAGAAAATGTGCAAAAAATGAACTCACCCTTATGGCATATAAAATGTAAATGATATAAATTAATTTGCAAGTTTTGAGAATAATAATATAAAGATTAAACATTATTATAATTATTATTTTATACATGTTATTCCTATGCTTTGAGACTGTACACATGTACGCGTGGATCGGGGACTTTTAATTTGAAACTATGACGCGAACAAAAGGAGGAGTCTAAATCCGGAAGTAAACAGTTCTTTTTAGAAGCTGATCATTTTGAAAATCGAGACTGTTAGAAAGTGTTTCATCTCACGTCTGCGTCTCTCTAACGCAACAGTCACACAGACAGAATACTCTTCACTCCTAACAAGTTTAAACTCAGAGAAGCCTGCAGCGCTTCTGAATCAAGATGAACAGCGAGATGAGCTGTGCTCATGTATTCTTGTATTGAGTCTCTTGCCGTGGCGCGAGGGGGCGGACACGTGATCGGCTCAGAATCATAGACAGTAAAATAAATGCATTTTTTCAATGTGCACATTGAATTTTGCTACATTCATTGCGGGACACTGAATGAAAATGCAATCGTAAGTGTCTTGACTGTGAGTGTTGATGCAATTAAGAAAAATAGCGTTTGAATGATAATTTTGCCACAGTTTTTGCTTGAACATGTTAGACATATCTAATCTGAATGTACTGACAAGAATTCATGGTGAACTAAAATATGCTTCAATGTAATTTCTGTTGAAACTTGTTTGTCACAAATTTAAATATATTCATAATAACACCTTAAAAATGTATAGTTGATTAAAGTTAAAATTATAATCGAGTAGTTAACATTTGCTTAAGTTTGTTAGTAGGGCTGTGCAACAAAATCGAATGTAATTTTCATGCGCATATTGTCAGTAAAGGCACTCCACTAGTATATCTCCATCACATGCGTTCAGATCAGGATTGCCAGGTTTTCAAAACAAAACCAGAGATGTTCCGATACCCTTTTTCTCTTCCCAATACCGATTCCGATACCTGGGCTCAGGGTATCGGCCGATACCGAGTACTGATCCGATACCTGGTCTCAGGGTATCGGCTGAGTACTGATCCGATACCTGGGTGTGTATCTGTATACAGCTGTTTATACTACTAGCCTTGTGTTAATTGCTAGAATTATTTTATGGTGTGCTTCAGACTTATCCCTTAATAAAACATGAACAAATACATGGCGAACTACTGTATTCATTACAGTATTTTTATTATCTGACATGAATTTGACAGTAATATTATTTATTTTTTTTAAGCAAAAAATAACTTCAAATGCAGCCAATAATCTAACAACGCAAACTAAAAATGGTATTTTAGTTTTACAATATAACTGTTTAAAAAAACTGCAACAAATAAGTCTAGGAATATAAAAAAATATATATTAATCAGATAATCTCTTTACAACAAAACAAGTAAAAAAAAACAAGCAAGAATTTGCAGGAGTAATATTTAAATAGTATTTTGCATTCAATTAAATAGTATAGTATATGATAGATGGTATAAATCCTGATATAACTTTTAAATCATTTCACAATGGATTAAAAAGTAAATGTGTAAAAGAAACATACTTATACTTTACACAACAAGGTATTTTTCACTAATAAATAATATTTAATAATAAAAAAAGTAAACACTGTAACCAGCAGGGTTTACTAGGAGTAAACAACAAATTTGTGTGCATCGGGAATCACAATCTTTTATATACATATATAATTTAGTCAATATATGAAATTTTTTTATTGTATTTTTTTCTTTTTGAATCTGAGAAACACTAATGGAGAAAATATATTTATTAATTTTGTAGTTAAATTAAATTGATTTAAAGTCTATTTATTTAATTGTCTTCTTACAGTCTCGAGGAGCTTGCTGTTCTGTGTGCAAAGCATGATATTCCTCATTTAGTCAATAATGGAGTGCAGTCATCAAAATGTATGCACCTTATTCAGCAGGTAACAGTTCAGCTTTTTTGTGTAAATCTACTACAAAATGTAGTTTACTTCAGAGAAACCCTATTGGCTTATGAAGTGTTTTTGTATGGGGCTCACATTGGGAGAATCGATGCCTTTGTCCAAAGTCTTGATAAAAACCCGGTCCCGGTCAGCGTTGCCATTATCGCAGGCTTCGATGTGAGCTTCATTACAGAGATCAGTAAGATGTATCCAGGTATGCTTATTCTCTTTAAACTGCAAACATGTTACAGATGAGTGATCCATACAAAACTTATTTCTGAAATCTGTATGCAAGAGTCTGAAAAACAGTAAAAAAAAACAAAAAAAAACTGCAGTCCTCTTAACTATAAGCTGCAACATTTGTATAAAGGAATTAAAAATATACCATTTAGCAGTAGCCAACATTATGACATTTACACAACATCTTTGCGGGGGAAAAAAATGCATGCCACATCTCACTAAAGTCACAAAAATGACTTATCACTTTTGGAGTAAATGCATTTATTTACAAAGTTAGTATTCGACATACAATTATCTTATTTTATTACATTATTTTATTTCTGCTTGTCTAGTGACGGGGAAAAAGCATACATGCTTACATTAAGCTAAAATGCAATGCTGGGCGTTATGAGTCAAAGTTCTCACACAAAGCCTATTCAGTAAATGATAAAAAAAAATATTCAAAATTTTTCAGCTGTTTTCTGTGCTGTTTCATCGTTTTTAATGTAACAATGCA
This sequence comes from Carassius gibelio, assembly GCF_023724105.1. Taxonomy (NCBI): domain Eukaryota; kingdom Metazoa; phylum Chordata; class Actinopteri; order Cypriniformes; family Cyprinidae; genus Carassius; species Carassius gibelio. Next base: position 36,739,334 of record NC_068402.1, on the reverse strand, counting down.
ATGTTATATTAAGTAGTATTATTTTCTTAAATCCTTTTCTTGCATCTTTACTGGTTGACACTAATTATTTATGTTGAAAAACGTTCACTTAGCATATATATAAAAAAAAGTTGTGGTGAAAATTTGCAATCCTAGATGCCCTGTATTGCAATTTTGCCTATTTTTTTTTACATTTACCCTAAATTTACCCTGGTTTCCAAAAGACATGGTAAAGGGTGAAGAAATAATTGAATGCTTTGATCTCTGAAGGTAAAGCATGCTGAATATTTTCTGTTCTGAATGTGCATTTCTCAGTTCATACAGTAATACTCCATCATGTATTTCCTCTTGCATAAGCTGTCTCTAGAGACCTGGGAAGTGTTTTTGTTTGTGCCGCTCTCTGCTGGCTCCCACATACTGTATCCCTCCCACCTTTTTCTGCACTGCAGAGGAATCCCCAAACACTACTAATATTGATTCTCTTGAGTGCGCTAGAGAGAGTAAGACTGGGGGGGTGCACTTATAATTTAGTCCATTGTTACTTAGCTCTGCTGCATCTTTTCAGAATGCCTGATGATAGTTTACTAAAATACATTCTTATTTGCTCCTCTTTTACTAGTAAATAGAAAGTAAATACTGTTTATCAAATCATTATCAAATCAAATGATATGCATAACGCTCAGGGATGCAACGGAATTAAAATTCATGCTGACAGCAATAAGCTGATTGTTATTTTCATGTTATGGCAGATAACATTTTATGCTGTTAGTATTTTACATTAAATATTCAAAACTAAAAGCACTTACTTTAAATGTTTTGAATGTATGCATCACAGCATTATATGGTATTTCGTTGTTTGATTATTTGTGCTTTTACAGATTAAGCATTAGTTGCATATCTAAATCTAAATGCAAATATGAGCATGTATAAACATGCAACATCAGTCATTACCACTACAATCTAAAAAATATATATATATTTTTATTAAGGTTTTATTTAATTTTTTTGTGCTTTTAAAGATATTAACCATTAGATGCATATCTAAATTAAAATATGATCATGCATAAACATGCAACATCAGTCATTACCACAAAAATCTTTACAAAAACTGATAACTCTTATATTGTAAAGGATTTTAAATGTTTTTATTTTTATTAATTATTAGTTTTGAGGTTTTGTTATTAAATCTTTAAAAGACTGATAAATCTTATATTTTACAGAATGAAAATATATATATTAGTTTTGAGGTTTTAAATTATTTGTGGTTTTAAAGATGAGCATTAGATGCATATCTAAATGCATATTACTGTTGACATGAACTGTTATGGTACCCGCATGCATCCTTGTTATGTTTGTACTCGACTCTCTTTATGAACTGCAATAAAGTCTTACTATGATAAGCATGTCTTTAATGCATTACAGGATTGAGATGATGTGCTCTTGTGCAGGTCGAGCTTCTGCGTCCCCGTCTCTAGACGTCCTCATTACGCTGCTCACACTGGGAGCCAATGGCTACAAGAAACTCTTGTCTGAGAGGAAGGTGAAAATATTTCAGAAACTCAAACATTGTCTTAACTTCTGTTTATGGCTGTGTGGTATCAGTGTTAATTTAGTATTATTTATAGACTTTTATAGTTTTTATTTATATTTTGCTTTCAGATTCAATTTATCTGGTATTTCTGATGTAATTATGGCAAAACTGGCTTTATATTAACACAAATATTTTTATTAACAAAAACAGGACTGTTGTAATATAAAATTAATGAAATTCATTTTGTAATTCCAGAAGTTTCTAGAATAAAAACAATAGTTCAAAAATTTACAGAAAAAAATGAAGTAAATTTGTTTTCAATGTACAGTTTTATATTGTGTGTGTGTGTGTGTGTGTGTGTGCGTGCACGTTTAGCATTTCAAGTAAGTTACTCAATGTTACCCAATGAGACTCCAGTACATGCAGGAAAACACCATTAGCCTTCATGTGATAAGACACTTACAGAGCTAATCGATTCACTACTAATGCATCCGGATTATTAATAATTTACATTATTATGTTCTCTGTGGGCAGAGTCAGTTTCTAACATGGTCTAACCAAAGGAGAATCAATTTCTGACTTTAACATTGTGAAAAAGACGTGCAATTTAGAATACTTTTAAAAAGAGTACTAGAGAAATAATGTATTTTAAAAGAATATACTTAAGTGTGAACTGAATGTAATACTTTGAGACAATTCATTTCAATTAAATGAAAATATATTATAATTTACATTTATATTAAATGCAATTAGCTGCTTTTTCGACCCATTTAAGTTGGTCATGTAAATACATCTTTATATGTGATTTTAAATGATTTCTGTTGTCTTTAAAATATGGTTTAAGTACTGAATGTACTTAAAGGCATTTATGGTAAACTAAGATATATGTTAATATCTAAATATAAAAATAAATATAAGATATATTCGAAATTACACGTATGCAGTTGCAATGTTTTACATTTAAAGTATATTAACTGTAATGTTGATTAAAACAATACAGTTAAAATTATAATCAAGGATTACTTGGTATTAAAATACTTTGTCAACATTTATTAGTATTTAAAATTTATTTACATTTTAAAGTAAAACTTTGAAAAGTGTACTTAAGTGTGTACTTAAGTGATGAAAGTGTCTCTCTTTAACTACATTTCAGTGGCATTTTATATCATTATAGCATTATAATAGTATAATATTACATCTGCAGGTTTTATTTAAAAAAAAAAAAAAAAAAAAGTGTTGCTGTGTGGTTGTTTTTTAACTGGCTGCTAGGATGAGTTTCATTTGCATAATTTGAGCTGCTGCATAATACTAATTCTAATAATAATAATGAACCCTCAAGAACTCTGTGTTCTCATAGTGTAGATCTCAGACGTCTTACTAACAGCATCATAATAGGGGCCCATAACCTGAGGGCCTCCTACAGTTCATTTGTAATTGATCCCAACGGTGGACGCAGCTCATTCTGTGATGCAGTTATACTTAAGCGTCAGATGGGAAAGCAGGAGAAGGGTAGGGTGGCTGGAGAGGGAAGCAGGTGCTGGGTTTACTGTAGACCAGCAGACATAGAAGTGCAACATTAGCAGAAAACAGAATGTGTGACAGAAAAAGAAAAAAAGCTATGAAGAGTGGAGAGCTATTTATAACTGTAGTTGTGTACGGCCCGCAGGAGCTGTATGGCCACCTGGCGCAGGAGATGAGCGCTGTAGCCGAGAGACACGGGGAGAGACTGCTGCATACGCCACACAAGCCAATAACACTGGGTGAAGAGTCATGTGTCATGTGAGCAAGAGTTCAATAACAGTTCATTAAACAAGGGTTTCATTAATACGTTTTCTCTGTAAATAATGTTTCTAAAAATAGCTTTTGCATGTCACACGAGAGGTCAGGGTTAGTCCCTGCTGGCAGGTCCTGTAACCACACCATCTGGCCAAGCACTCTAGTGACCACCGTACAAAAGTGGCCACGTGTTTTGACTGAATGTTTTTGTTTTCATGTGCAAGCAACATTTAAAATACATTAAATGTTTATTATTATTATTTTGAAACATTTTCAATGTGAAAAAGTGTCCCACTTAGGACTGTGAGCATTATTGTGGTGCCATCAGCCAACCATCCTTGTAAAAAAGAAGTGCACTTAATTGTATATAATGTGCGCTTGTAGTGTACTTTAAAACTTAAATATACATATATTAGAAACTACATTCAGAAAACAACATTAATGAAATAAAACGCCACTTAAGTGACTTAAAGAGAGACACTTTTAGGACTGTTACTTAACACACTTAAGTATGTTTTAAAAAAGTGCCCTTTGAAGTACATTTAAAATTATTGTTTTAATCTTTTGTTGTGTTTTAAAGAAGTACACTGATGTGTTGACTAACATACTAAATCACATGTAAAGTATTTGATTATAATTTTAACTGAAATTTTAGTACATTTAAAGTTAATTTATTTTGAATGTAATAAAATGCATCTTCATCATTACAAATGTATAATTACAAAATGCCATTAAATTTTTTTGTTTATAATAAATGCTTGTACGCTTTGCAGTACACTTTACAGTACAAATTATGAAATTGCATATAAAGATGTACTTAGGTCTTACTTAAGTTATTCAAAAAAAACTGAAGTTCAGCTAATTGCATTTAATATAAATGTAAACAATTTTTGTTTCTGTTTGTGTCATTAATCTGGCAACCTGCTTGCATCAAGTCTGAAGAGGATGGGCTGAGTGAAAAAAAACCCCTCTCTAATATTCCAATTTGGACTGCAATACCTAGTTCAACCACTCGGTGTCAATCCTACATACAGCACCTTTTAAGTATTGTTTCTGTGATAAATACACTTTTAAAATGACAATAGTAAACACTCATTTTCGGTTAAAGGAGGTTCATCACTGAGTTCAGTGATGTCATCATCCAGCTCAGTTCAGTTTAATCATTTGCAGTAAAGTAAAGATGAGTTTCTTTCTTTATTAGAACAGATTTGGAGAAATGTAGCATTACATCACTTGGTTCCTTTGCAGTGAATGGGTGCCGTCAGAATGAGAGTCCAAACATCTAAAAAACATCACAACAATCACAATAATATACAGTATTATCGAAAAAGAGTCTGGATGGACTCCAGTCCATCAATTGACATCTCATGCCAAAAGTAAAAACATTGGAGTTTTTTTCAGTGGAGGAAGCAATATTCCAGACTTTTACAGTTTGAAATGTAAACATCTTAATGATGGAAACTACTAAAAAGAAAACAGCAAATTTTTATTTTAGGGCGAACTATTCCTTTAATATTTTCCGCCGGACAGTAGTTGACCTGCTGTAATATTAATGAAAGCTTCTTTCTGCTGTCCGCTTTCATCATTTAAATGGGAGTCATTCTCATTCTCAAGGGTTTATCCTGTAGCATTATCCTCTCCACCTCCTTTTAGTCTGTCACAGACTGTGCACTCTGTCTGCAGTGAATAAATATGACAGAAGAATTTAAGACCGACCTAAGTGTCTGCAGTGAATTTAGAAAGAGCAAGGAAACTCTGCTGGAAAAGAACCGCTGTCTGTATCGGCATAATAGAGAGACTCTATTTGTCTTCAGTAATCTTTTAGAGGACCAGTTTAATTTATCATCGTTAGCTAGAAATGGATCATTGTAGTGGTAATATTAGGATGGCATAATTAATGCAGAACAGTGTTTATATTGTCCATATGACATCTAAACTCGGTTTGTATACTGGATCGGCTATGCATTCATAAAAAGTCTGCCTGTATTATATTAAAGTAAAAAATAAATTAAATTATTACAAAGTGCACTTTTAAAAGTGTGCTAAAGTGCGTTAAGTCACTTAAGTGATCTTTTATTTTTATTAATATATTCTCTGCAAGCAGTCTTTCAAAAAAATCTACTTTTAAGACTGGATGTATGCTGTAAGTGCACATTCAGTACAATTAAGTGCACTTCTTTTTCACAAGACTTGTTCACTGGTCTATTATTTCCCTGCAGGGTCGTCCCGCTGGGTGTGGAGCAGACCGTGAGCAAACACACGTTTCGTGGCTTCATGTCGCATGCAGATGCCTATCCATGTCCGTACTTTAACGCAGCCTCTGCTATTAGAATAACAGAGATGATATAACTCTGTGCATCAAGAGACTCGATAAATGCCTCAAGAGCGTTAACAAGGAAACTCCTGCAGAGAAGAGTGAGTCAGGATCGCCAGTTGAAGATGACCAAACCTTGCCCTGATGCTCTGGGGGAAAGAGTTACATAGGAATATTCTTTTCATAATTTGATCTTGTTGCAATAACCTCGTGTTTGAATGTTGATTTATCAGCATATGGCCACAAATGCATTCGTTTGTTTCCCCGATGCTCAATAAATGCTTTTTGACCCATGTTTGAAAGTATAACGGACAATACATACATTATTTTGTCATTTCAATTCATCTGGTTCTGCTGCGTTTTACACAGTCGTAGTTGAATAGACAATGCAGAGGGAATTCTCTGTTTTAAACAATATCAAAGGAAAATGAAAGAGTTTTTTTATTATTATTTCTGAATCAAAACAAATAAAATATTTGTATTCACTCAGAATGCAAATAAGGTACCAAATGTCTCTTTATGTACCAAACCCTGCAACGATACCTGCGATTTAATTTATACAGATTTTAATAAACACACTCTCATCTCAGGCACCTGGAGACAATCTAGTTCTAGTAATGATTGCCCTTAAGATTAATATAAAAATATTAAGCACCAAATTAATGTAGATAAACTTCAGTAAAACCTCATAAGGCTCCCATTAGATTCTTAAACTTTATTTATTATTATTTTATTTTTTAGAATGTGTTTCACTTTAAACCATATTGCACAAACATATAAATATATAGATTTTTTTTTTTTTTAAATAGATTAAAAAAAATGATTTAGTTATTTTTCAGGACATATGTTTAACTTTACACATCAAATATTTCTTGTCCTTATTTCGGGTGAGCATATATTCTTTAATGTGTTTTTTTTTTTCATTTAAGCTGTGCAGTCCTCACAAAGTGATCTCTTTCAGAGGAGTGTGTAAAGTGCTAGCTCAGTAACACAATAGAGCAGCGTATGTAATAACATCTGCTGTGTGACGTAGCGGAGGAAGCTGTAGTCTCTGTTTTTGTGTGAGAGGTGTTGAATCAGCTTTGCTCACACCTCACTGTAATGCATTTAGTGTGCAGTCCAGCAGTATTTCTGCTCATGATTTATGTGGAATCAGCCTCTGCTGTTCTCTGCAAACCTTCTGTCTCAGTCCTCCAGCTTCACCGTCTCTCCTGCGCTCCACATCCATCTGTTCAACAAGCTTTAACTCTTCTCCTCTTACTGTTTCCTACTTTTGCTGATACAGCTTTTTCCAACCATTTAGGCTACACTTATTAATTTCCTTTCATCACCAATCACACTGTTTATTATTTCGCATCACCACAGATTAGCCTATGAATTAGGTAAACATAAACATAACATAAAACTAAACAAATATATCAATCACATATATTCACACCCTTCACACACACACACACAAATCACATTGTTGTTGCCATTATTGACAAATCTGCATGCTGATCTTCATTTTTATTTCACATGCACTGTTTTTTTTTTTCACATGCACTGTTTCAGATTGTATTATGTTCATCAGATTGGTTTGGTTAAAGCCCTTTTTGAGTAAACAAATGAAAAACAGGCAACTAATAAAAACAACAACAACAACAACTGCAACTGTTTTAAAACCTCTAGAACCCATTGCAAATCTGTTTATCTCCAATCGAAAAGATAATTATAAAAGACAGCTCCAGATGCTGTACTCTTCATGTTTTACTCAGTCATCAGTATCTGAGGATCGGGTCTCAAAGACTTATTACCTACTTTAACTTTTTGTGTTTGTGGTTTCTAAACAGTTACGGTAAGATAACACATTGTTTTAAATAGATGTTAGCATATTGACTTTTTAAAGAACAGCGAGACGGTCAAATTGCAGAAGAACCCAAGAGAAGAGTTTTGTGGCTTTGTTTACAAATAAACATATTTTAAAGTATATTCTAAATCCCTGCATTTAGTAGAAGCTAATGAATAAAAATACAATATTTAATAGTTAAAATGTATATTTAATAATAAAAATGTAATTAATAGTTAAGAAACATTAGCTTAACAATTTAATTAAAATAACTAAGAGTGATTAATTTAGATTTTTTTTGTATATTGTAAAAATTATTTTTCAAAAATCTAAATAAACCAGATTACTGGAGAGTGTGTTTTACAAGAAAATGTTTCAAGATGTCACGTTTAATTCAAAGTGTTACTTTCCATTTATTTTCAATTATTTGTGAAATTTACTAGCAATTTGTAAAAATGAAACAAAGTAGCATTTTTCTAAAAATAAATCAGATATAATGTGTCACATTTCTGAAGAGTGAAAAAAAAAAGAATTTTAGAAATAAAACACAATTATTTAGCCCTGTAGTGGTTATATATATATTATAATATTAAAAGATATTGCAGTCCGAGTAAATGTAATCTTCACTGTTACATTTGTAGTTGTAACTAAATTTCTGGCTATATTTCTAGACTAAAAAAAAAAAAAAAAAAAAAAAAAAAAAAAATTGGAGTTAATTGTTTATGTGTGAAAGGTTATTGGCTTTTATTTTTTAATGAACCATAGCCTCAACATACTGTTTCAGCGGGAAATACACCAACACAGGAAAGAAACACTGCACTGTAAGTGATTTCATGTGGACTTTGATGACGCAAGAGTAAAAGTCTCTCCATTCTCTAAAATGGAAGATACATTTTCTTATTTCTATTAAAAAGATTGCACATATTTCAGGATTCCTGACTGAATTATCGCATTAATCATGTTCGAGGCTGTTTACCCAGCATCCACCGATGTTGGGCGCACTAATAAATAAATAAGTCGCGAGACCGAGACTGCTGATGTCAGGAGCTTCAGTGCTGCATTTACTGCTGCAGGGTGGACGGATTCACACATGCAACATGCAGACCGTCGTGATCATATCGGCGCTGGTGTTATGCCTGGCATCTTCAGGGAACGCGGGGAAAAAGGTGTTTAAATGCCCTTCCTCGTGCAGCTGCTCCAAGGAGTCTATTATCTGCGTCGGGTCTTCGTATGTCTTGCGATTCATTCCCAACGATGTCAGTTCACTGTGAGTCCACATACTCTTCTGTATTAGATCAGCTGTTAGCCTACACTGGTGTTTGAAGGTGGAAATATAGCATTACAGGACGACTGCTGCTCATAATCAGTCGCATAGCTGTCATCTTTCTATTGTAATGTATGCAACATGGTCTCGTTTTGTGTCAGGCTTGTGATGAATGTCTCATATGACTGGTGTTTTTCAGGAGTATTGTGAATGGGACCTTCTCTGAGATCAAGGAGGCGATGTTCTCACACATGCCATCTTTACAGTTACTGTAAGTTATGCCCATCTGGCTGAGCATATGTGTACGACATGATGTTGAGTCACTCTGGAAACTGATTCTGGTGAACTTAGCATTTGTTGAGAATTTGTAGATTTATTTATTTATAAAAAATAAAATACAAACAAGGACATGGCTCTGGGGTTTTCAGTCGTATTTACTGTAAACTAAAATCTTTTGCTGAAGAAAACACTGTAAAACTGTGTAAATGTATAATTTTTATTAAAGGTTGTTTTCATAAATGTATGCGGTATTGCAAAAAACCCCAAAGAATAACATTATGCAGTCTACCAAATATATTCAGATTCTAGCAAAAACTGTCCAGTTTGCACAGTTGACCCTATAAGTGTTGAATAACCTCAAAAACAGACTAGATTCAATTAGCGGTCTAATGTTAGATTGGAGAATATTTTGGCCTGTATAATAATGCGTTCACTTGAGTAGGAATCTTACTTGGCATATTGAACAATTAATTAAACTTCGTTTTCTCCTTAGTGATTTAGCTCTGGAATCCAGTGTACACCTCAGCTAAACAGTTGAAGGTGACAGATGTCAAATAGAAAGGCCTCTTTCACTCACCTCTAGCTATTTAATAAGTCAGGGAACTTTTGCTTCCAGATAGTGATGGTTTTCCTCCTCTTCACTTTTTGACACTGAGAACACAGTGACTCTGATGACTTCTCCCTGCTGTCATTGGTGTATTGCAGGATGTCAGCAATTTAATACACTGACATAAGAAATATGTGCCTGTCCTAGCACTCATCGACAGTGACAGGGCACTTTTTTATCTACTGTATGTGTATTGCACTGCAGTGTAAACACAGTCTGATTGTTATAATTACACTGACGATGATTGAATGATTGTGGATGTAAACTCTGACAGGTTGCTGAACTCCAATGCTCTCACTACAATACGGGACGATGCATTTTCTGGCCTTCCGCACCTGGAGTACCTGTAAGTCTTTACTCTTTTAAAAAGGTATAATTTCATAGATAAATGGCAAATGTTGTGCTTTTGGTTAATTAAATTAAGGTCTTTTAAATAAGTCAAAAATCTCTCAGATCATCCAGGATGCAAATGTTTTAGTTTTTTCATAGGAACAGATTTGGAGAAAAAAGAGATTTGCATTGGTGATCACTGGCTCACCAGTGGATGCTCTGCAGTGAATGGGTGCCGTCAGAATGATTGTCCAAACAGCTGATAAAAACATCACAATAATCCACACCGCTCCATTCCATCATTTAACATATTTTGAAGTGAAAAGCTACGTGTTTGTAAGTAACAGAACCATCAAGACATTGCAAATGTCTTACTTCCGGCTAAAATATGAGTCCTCTATTCATAATATTACTTTCTCCTGTCTGAATCAGGAGAGAAATATAGAGATCAAGAACCATTTACAAGCAAAACGTCATCGTTATTATGGATTATGGATGGACTCATATTTACCAAAAGCAACGGTTTAACGTTAAAACACCTTAATAATGGATTTGTGTATTACAAAAACAGTTTTTGCTTCACAAGACGTTAACTGATGGACTGGAGTGGCATCTATTACTTGTGGCGTATTGTGATGTTTTTATCAGCTGTTTGGTCTCTCATTTTGACGGCACCCATTCACTTTAGAGGAACCATTGCTCAGCAAGTGATACAATTATGCATTTCTCCAAATCTGATGAAGAAACAAACTAATCTACATCTTGGATGGTACATCTTTATTCACATTCTACTCTTCATTTTCTCTCAATTCTTCAGGTTTATAGAAAACAACAAGATTGAAACAACATCAAAATACTCTTTCAGAGGACTTAGGGATTTGACTCATCTGTACGTTTCTTTTAATCATATTAAATGAACATACGTCTGCCAATTATTTGCACTTTTCTCTAAACTGTTGCTGTATTCCTCCCAGGTCTTTGGCAAACAACAACATTAAAGCTTTGCCCAGAGATCTATTCACTGATCTGGACTCACTGATAGAGCTGTGAGTCTGAGCTTCTGTAAATGCTTACTTAGCAATAACTGTATTATAGTATAGTGCATTGAATATGAGATGATAATGTCTTTTTAAACCTACAGAAATGTACAGTATATAATAAGATCAATGCTTATTGATGTTTTCATCTATATTTTGTTGCAGAGACCTGAGGGGCAATGTGTTTGAGTGTGACTGCCGAGCGAAGTGGCTGATGATGTGGTTAAAGAGCACGAACGCCACTGTATCAGACGTCCTCTGCGCCGGTCCCGAGGAGATGAAGGGGAAACGGCTCAATGACATGACGAGCTTACATAACGAATGCGTCTCTACAGGTATGTGAAAGAGCATGTGCATGGTTCGTAGTGTGATTGGATGATTTTTCAGACTATAAACCCAATTCAGTGGATTGTGTTTGTTATTTATAGCTATTTACCAGATTCCGTGGTAAAAATAAATCTTGAAGTCGACTTGAAATTAATTCAACATATCTGTTTTCTAAATACATGTTATAGATCATATTGTGGACATTTAACGTGTGCAAATGTTTGACCTTTTTATTCTATAACTGGATGTTCTAGTGAAATGACTTCTCTCTGGTGACTCTCCAATCATTTAGTGTGCTTAAATTCTCTCCTGCAAGCTCACGCTCATCTGCCCCAATTTTGAGCGCATCATCCACATCTGAAAATCCAATTAAATACAGATGCATAGAACCAAGTCCTGCACTATATCTTTTTTCTGTATGGAACTAAAAGGAAGAAAGGATTTGTTATTAGTCACTCTTAAAAATAAATGGCTGTTGCAGCAATGCCATAGAAGAACCATTTTTTAGCTCCTCAAAGAATCTTTCATTGAACAATTCTTTGTCTGAAGAACATTTTAATATTCTAAAGAACCCTTTTCCACTACAAAAGCACACTTTGTTGAATGAAAAAGTTATATAGATGTTAAAAGTTTTTCATTGAACCATTGATGCCAATGGAAACCTTTATTTTTTAGTGTAATTCCATTTCATTGAAGTTTTAAAGGCCATGTGGTGTGTTCAAGTACAGTTTTTGGTCCAGCCAATTCAAGGCGTCAACACTTTTAGTTTTTGTACACACTAGTACATTGAAGTCAGCTTGGTGTGTCCCAGTCTTAATAGACAATGCATTGGGATGTATTCATCCAACAGGAGCATTTACAGCTTGGGAATATTTCACTTAGTTACTAAGATGCAATTTTACCATATGTTTCCAGATTTCATTCCTCTCCACTCTGTGTCTACCGAGTCATTGTCTGTGGACACATTCTCCCACAAGAATGACGTGTATGTGGCCATCGCTGCTCCCAACATAGAGAGCTGCATGGTGCTCCAATGGGACCACATCGAGATGAACTTCAGGAGTTATGACAACATCACAGGTACAATCATTGTAAAGCCATCATATGAAGGAGCGTATATGGCCAAATAAATCTCATGCATTGTGTTTTTTTTTAGGTCAGTCCATAGTTGGCTGCAAGTCTGTGATCATCCAGGACCAGGTGTTTGTCATCGTTGCTCAACTCTTTGGGGGTTCCCACATCTACAAGTTTGATGAAGACCAAAGCAAGTTTACAAAGTTTCAGGACATTGAGGTTTCCACGATTTCCAAGCCGAATGACATTGAGGCATTTCAGATTGGCAACGACTGGTTCTTCATCATCGCTGACAGCTCGAAGGCTGGACTGTCTACTCTCTACAAATGGAATGACAAGGGCTTCTACTCCTACCAGTCGCTTCATGAATGGTTTCGTGATACAGATGCAGAGTTTGTGAATTTGGACGGTAAGGCCCATCTTATCCTAGCGAGCCGTTCCCAAGTACCGGTCATTTACCAGTGGAGCAGGAGCACTCAGAAGTTTGCCTTGCAAGGGGAAATCCCAAATATGGAAGATGTAGTCGCTGTCAAGACCTTCAGGATCAAGGAGGATCTTTATCTGGCCATGACCCGATACATCGGCGACTCCAAAGTCTTGCATTGGACTGCAAAGGAGTTCTCAGAGGTCCAGGCCCTTCCTTCGAGAGGCTCCATGATCCTGCAGCCATTTTCCTTCAAAGAAAGGTACTACCTGGCTCTGGGAAGCGACTACACCTTCTCGCAGATCTATCTGTGGGATGCAGAAGAGAAGGTTTTTGAGCGTTTCAAGGAAGTCTACATCCAGTCTCCTCGCTCCTTCACTGTGGTCTCCACTGACCGGAGGGACTTCCTATTCGCATCCAGTTTTAAGGGCAGCACACAGATCTTTGAGCATATCATCATTGATCTCAGTCTTTGAGTGGTACAGTATAGATGACACAGTTGCAGTTAATGCACATCAGCA